>NW_015165254.1:182145-311724 GCF_001447785.1 Gekko japonicus
CTGAGGTCTTGGGCCTAAGTCGGGTCGGTTTGGGGTTGGGGCTCCCCCTCTCGGCCTTCGATGGGGCTCCTCTGGTGCCGGTGTCGAGGGTTAGGAGTCTGGGAGCGCTTCTGGACTCATCTTTAACGATGGAGGCCCAGGTGGCAGCCACTGTCAAGTCAGCCTTTTACCATCTTCGGCTGGCACGGCAGTTGGTTCCCTTCCTTGACCGCGATGACTTGGCCACAGTGATCCATGCGATGGTCACCTCGAGGCTGGACTACTGTAATGCTCTCTACATGGGGCTGCCTCTGTCGCAAATCCGGAAGCTGCAGCTAGTGCAGAATGCGGCAGCTAGGCTGTTGATGGGTCTCACTAGGTGGGGCCACGTCCAGTCGGTGCTGAAGGCGCTGCACTGGCTACCTATAGCGTACCGGATTCGCTTCAAAGTGCTGGTTCTTACCTATTAT
Organism: Gekko japonicus; assembly: GCF_001447785.1. Taxonomy (NCBI): domain Eukaryota; kingdom Metazoa; phylum Chordata; class Lepidosauria; order Squamata; family Gekkonidae; genus Gekko; species Gekko japonicus. Next base: position 182,595 of record NW_015165254.1, read on the forward strand.
AAAGCCCTTGATGGCCAGGGTCCAGCTTACCTAAGGGACTGCCTTTCCCCATATGTTCCCCCAAGAGCACTACGGTCAGGGGCGCAACATCTTTTGGTAATTCCAGGCCCCAAGGACATCAAGTTGGCTGCAACCAGGGCCGGGGCCTTTTCGGTGGCGGCTCCTATCTGGTGGAATGAGCTCCCAGAGGAGATCCGGGCCCTGCGGGACCTTATGCAGTTCCACAGGGCCTGTAAGACGGAGCTCTTCTGCCAGGCTTTCACATAGGAGCTGCCACCGCTACTGTACCACCACCGAGTTTCCATCTTTGACGGTGGATTCTACCAGGATGTGAGCTGGCCCTGGCAAGACGACCAGACGAACTGAAGAACTGGTTATGAAAGGACGACAGTACTATCCGGAACTTATGCTGATGGGTTATGCTGGTTAATGGAACCCCATCTTGGACTGATAAGAGCTTATCCTCTAGAGCACCGGCACTTTGTTTGTGATTTATTGTTTTATTCTGTTTTTAGTTGTTGAATTATGGCATATGCCTCTTCTGTTAGCTGCCCTGAGCCCGTTTGGGGAGGGCAGGATATAAATGTAATAAATAAATAAATTTAAATGCATCTCCAGTTGGCAGTGGTCTGAAACTGCAGGGTGGAGGGTCAGTTTCCTGTCTTTGAGATTATATTCCATCATCATCATTTATTATGATCAAAGATCAGCCAAGCAGTTTACAAGCACAGTTCACATGCAAATATAAAATTAATATACAGGGATTAAAATTCATAGCCCTATAGGTATAACTGATTATAGATAAAAAGTTATTAAAATATTTGGAATATCTGCTTTCTTATGGCCAAAGCCTCAACACAGAATTTGCTATGGTCTTTAGAGGTGGTCCCATTAGAGGTGGTCTCATTAGCTCGCCAAGAAGGAGATATGTATAGAATTTATCACATCTTCCTGGGAACTTAGATAGAACAGGTGTGAAATTTGTGGAACAAATGCCTTTGTAAATTAGGCAATATAATAACACATGTTCCACTGTTTTGATTGCATTCAGTTGGCAGGAACACAGACGCTGGGGGTAGGGAATGTGTAAATATCTCCCTTACTGTAGCTCTGAAGGTAGGCAGTTAAAGTAGGCAAGGTGAAAGCTCTGCGATATTTGGGGAATTCTAGAGAGTAAAGATAGTTCACTGGCACAAAGTTTTGGCTAAGATTCCCTATCACTAGATTATATTCCAAAGAATACCATAAATTCACTTGCCTTCTCTTCAACAGCAAGCATCCATTTCCCCCTCTGATGAATACTCATGGACTTGTAGCATGAGCTCAGTGGGGAGGAGAGCATTTGTCCTACCTTCCCCAAAGGGAACTTGATAAAGGAACCTCAGCAGGGAGGTCCACACTTGTCCTTTCCCTAAATTTTCTGCATGTGCCATAGATTGGCGGGGGGGAGAGAATGGGGTCACAGTTAACTACAAATGAAGGCTAAAAAGAGTCCAGTAGCACCTTAAAGACTAACAAAATTTGTGGCAGGGTATGAGCTTTCATGAGTTGCTTCAGATACAAATAAAGGCTAAGAAGCGAAGGCAGAATTTATTATACTCCCTTGACCATGAGAGAAGAGACGCAGCAGCTGCTGCCTTTTTCTCTGCTACCTACTGAGAAGGCTTTTACTATCTACGATTTGTAGTTGCTTCTGACCCCTTCCTTCCCCAAGTCCTGTGGGACATAACTCTGTGGCATAGCAAATCTGCATGACTGTAAAAAAAAAAGCCCACATAATAAAATACTCTTGATATTGCATTGAAATGGTTTATAACTATGGTATATTTTCTTTCTCTTGTTAAAGGTTGAAGCCATGGAGAGCATGGTGGAATTGACTCAAAAGCTGTTTGAGTGTGATAGAGATGAGATGTATTACTGTCAGTTAAAATTATGCAGTAAGTCTGTGCATGGTTTGTTGTTTTATTCTGGTGTTTATCAGTGGGAAACTCTCAAGCTAGGCTTACCTATGTCCAGAGTACAATGGTTTGCACTCCCAATAGTAATTGAGACAAAATCCGTGCAACCCACAATGTTCACTTCTGCCCTATGGATCTCAGTCTTCACTATGTGGGTTGTTACATTTGATGTAGGAGGTGAAACTTGATGATAGAATAAAATTTTTACTGCAGAGAATCAGTTCTTGCAACAGTCTAACACAGCTACTGTCCTGAACATTTGTACGCTGTGGCAGGTGCATGAAAAAGAGAGAGCCAGAGAAGCAGAAAGACTAAATGATTTTTACAGTTAGTGTATGGGGCCATCTATGATTATCCATACTATGCTAATAGTAATCGGAATGCATAGGGCATCCGTTGGCTGATGGCAAAACTTGGCACATTCTCAGGACTTTTGGCATGGTCTCAGGACTACAATGGCAGATTTTTCAGAACTGTATGGCAAATTGTTCTGTTCCTCATTTCTAAAAATGCTTACTTCTCTCATTTTAGGGATATGATATTTTTGGTGGAAGAGGGTGCAAGTATAGCAGCTGTAGGTTTTAGTTTGAGAAACAAAGAAAGAGAATTGGCATAGCTCTTCAGGATAGGTCTCCAAGGACCATAAATTCCTGGGCTTAGCTGTACTCAAATCTGTGGTTGCAGAAGTACATTGGATTTGGAAGACGGGATGAGTGTAGCAACATAGCACTGCCCACTTGAAATATATTGAAAAAGCTTGTATCATTAAGAAGTCTGAGTGTTTTAACTTGGGGGGGGGGACATAACTGGTGTCAGATAGTTAATATGTATTTTGACAGATGTGTGAATCTAGGATAAACGTTTCTCCACTTCCTTTTAGTCTGGCACTTACTGTGCTTCATGTGGGGGCACCCTTAAATCTTGGGGGGAAATGGCGACTCAAATCATCTTGCTGCTGAGAAGGGTCAACATCAGCAGTGGATTATAAAAATTGACAGTCACAGTCCCTGCTGTAAGTCATCCTTTTTCTGATAGTTACCTGGTGGCCAAGCTGCTGGGTATCATGCTTCATGTCCTGCCCTCTAGCTGTCAGTCTACAGACTCATATGTGCCACATTGCTTGTTGTTAAGAGTTGTGGCCTTTGCTTTCACCCTGCTGTCCATGTTGAGTATTTCCCCCCTCTTTTCCCCACTGCAAGCTCAATTGGCTCTCTAGTTGAAAGACATCTAGAAAGCGTTTCCTTCACGTGTTGTCTGGCCATTATTCCGGCATATTTATTCATAAAGCACTTGGGATGTCATCTGTGCATTTTGTTCAGCCCCATAGCCATAGGTGAAATGTTATTCATTGTGCTTGAGCTGTATTCCCATTTACCAGTTAGTTTCTTTCAGTTTTAGAGTGTTAACTTGAATAAGGAAACATTCTGCCGTTGGCTTACTTTGGTTGAACGATAATTGAAGGTTTTTGTAAACCACCTATTTGCTTCTGCATAGGTGGTATTTATCTCTTGAGGAGTTCTTTAAAGAACGTTGCCATTTCCCATCATTGTGTACTACTAAACCATGTCTCAGAAATTCAAGAATCTCTGTGTAATTTCTCTCTTTACTTTGAAGTGCTGTCTTGTTTTTCTGTCTACAAAAGAATTTGAAAAGATGTTCCTCTTTGCTACATACATAATTGTTTTCAATAGAAGATAGCCAAATACTTTTTCAGTCTCCAAGTGAATATCTCCAAAGCCTTTCATAATGTAACCAGTATGTGGGCAACCTGTTAAGCATTAGATGACAATGCTGGAAAAATGAGAACTTCTTAGCACTGGGTGACTGCAGGATCTGAATTGGGAAGAGGTGGGGGAGAGAATTTTTGCAGAGATGTCAGGTTTCTAAAGCCTACTTAACTTATCCACACTTTCTGCAAACTGCTTCTTCTAAGAAACCCTCCTGATAGGTTCAAAAGTATATAGCCTGAGATCCACAGAACAGCACTCCCTGTGCCTGTGAGAGCTATGGGCTTGTGCTTCTTTCAAAAACATTTAGACACAGCATGGGATGGGGGTCTTCAGTTCAAAGAAAATGTCAAGCACCCTATTATACATTCCCAAACTCTTGGGGATTTTTTTTTAAAAAGCCCTATTCTCATTAGGAAGCTCTGCTAGGAGCTGCAACTAGTCACAAAAAAGAATTTCTTTATGCTTATACAGCTCTTCTTTTCATACTTCTGTGGCCTTTGTCTTTATTTCTTAATTCTTGATAAGAGTAACCCATATATAAATCAGTTGGATTAATGCATTTTAAGTACACTTGTACATTTGAATGTTCCAGTTTTCACAAACATAACATCATCTTTGAAGGGAAAAGTATGTATTTAGGAAAAACAACACAAAGTCTTATGATGCTTGAAGTTCAGACATCACATGAAACTATGGTTTTTGGCATCTCATTATGCTCTGCAGCTCACACCCTTCCATTTCTCATTTATGGACAAGCTACCTCCTTCGCTGCCTGATTTTCACCATGATTGGCAGACTGTGGCTAATGCCAGCTCAGGCCATGGTTCAGATTGAAGTTCGGTTTGCAATTTGTGATTTGAAGGCTAGCATTGATCAATGTTTGCCCATTCAGATAATATAGGAAAAACCTGGTAGTGGAGGAATAGCCTGCAAGAAACCATGAAGAGAAGGCAGGAGCATAGAAGTTCTCCTTGTCACCCAGCTATGGTTGAGTGGTGCATCTTACCTGGGTAGTGAGTCCATTTCAACAGAAGCATGATGTGCCAAATGGCCATGAAATACAAGGACTAGCAGTAAGTCTGTATGAAAATATTTCTGAGCCCAATAAATGTCTGCGTAGAAATGTCTCCTCCACTGCTACCCATTATATTTCTGGGACATATTTGTGCCCGTTGATGTTTGTCAACTGCAGATATCACTTTGTGAATCTGACAGAGACGTCTGTAGTCCACAAAAGCTTATACCACAATATATTTCTAGTTTTTGAAATTCCATTGATCTTCGTCGTGGTCTCGGTGCAGTACCACACATGGGTTGGGCGCCTGCGCACGACCTCGACCGGAGAAACTTCTTGAGCTTTGCCTCAGAAACCTTTTGACAGGCTCTCTTCCCGCCCTGCGGAACAGGCACGTTCTGCGCATGCCTGGAGTGGGGTAGGGGAGAGAGCCGCCTCCCACTCAGTTCTTCTTCGACCGCCTGCATGTTTACACCTCGTTTCTGTTGCTCTCCGTATTTTGCCTCAGCTGAGTATATTTGTTTGTCTGCCTTCTTCGGTCTTTGTTTCTTTGCTTCGCTCTTCTTTCCCCTCTATTTCTAAAAACAACAACAAAACAGACCTTTTTTCTTCACTTTCTTTCTTTCTTCCTCCCCCCCTTCCATTTGGTGGGTGGGGAGGAGAGTTGTTTGGGCAAAACAAAGTTTTTAAAAGTGTGTCGTCGTTGCCCAGCTAAGATACCTTCAAACGATGGTCACAATTTTTGTCTTTTTTGTCTGGGGGAATCCCATAGGGTCGATAACTGCGTCCATTGCACTAGTTTTAATAGGCAAGCTAGACGTAATAGGGAGGCTCGGCTTAGGGCTGTGCTTTTAGAGGCAGCTTTGCCCCCTGCGATGTCTTCGGCCGCTTCTCATTCTTCTGTCCCTCAAAGATTGGATGGGGCTCTGAAGGCACCAAAGCTAAAACCTAAACGGCCTGAGGATAAGACTCCGTCAGAAAGTCAAGCCCTCGACATTGGCTTTGACTTCGGCTGTCAACCCGGTCGTCATCACTGGTTTAACATTGACTCCTGCTGTGGCTGTTGTGTCCCACAAGTCCACTTTGCGGCCTCCGAGACCACCACCTATGCTCTCTTTAGCATCTGGCCTTATTCTGCTGGGTCAGTCCACGAGATCACCTCCCGACTTGTCATCTCACCGGGACTCTTTTTTTTTTTTTTGGGTCCCCCTAAGGGGAATTTTTAATTGATTTTTTTACACACTACAAACTACAGCCGAAAATATGGGAAGGGGAACTACATCTAAGGGAAAAAGAAAAAAGACCCACTAATAACTAAAAACCCAAGAGTAGGAGATAAATACATCAGCTTAACTCAATGTTACTTTTTTAAAGCTAATAAAACAATGAACATAGTCGGTTATGCTAGATTAATTTTCTCTTAATTATTAATTTAACTGCTTAAAGAAACCCCCGGAGCATCCCAAAATATTTCAGAATTTTCAGGCACAAATCAGAGTCCTTCAGCCACTATTTATTCTTCTCTTTTCTAATCCTCAGTTTGTATGAACTTTTCGGGGTGGCCGCCCCCTTTACAGAGGGTGAGTCCTCGTCCGAAGACCCCGAGCCTAACTCACGTACCCTGATCCTTTCGTCTCACCAGGACTCTCAATCTCCATCTCCACACTCCCGTACCCTGATCCACGATTTGGAGGGCAAGGAGCATTCTGTCGACCGCCATTCTCGCTCTCGATACGATCGAAAGCATCTCATTCGTCGTCCATCGCCTTCCCCCTCGGGATCACCTTCTGACGACCAATACTGGTCTCCCGATGAACTACATCAGCCTGTGTATTATCCTTACTACTATCCGAGGTCTCATACTCCTCAGCAGCACCACTGTGTTCGGCTACATCACTCTGAACGTACTGAGCATTGACACATTCCAGATCACGCCAGACGTTCTTGATCCGTGACTTCGACACGCTCTGTGGCTCCTGACCAGCCTCCTGAGCTCTCGAGACCTAGGGATCCCCCGAAGTGTTCTCCCTCAGAACCTCAGCTTCATCCCCTTGCTGATGACCAAATACCGGCTGATCTCACTCAACCACTGAGATCGTCGTCCCCCATGTCGATCTCTGACAACTCGGACTCGGGAGACCCAGAGCTCGATGTTCCGCACATCGATGATGAGCCTCGGCACTCGGGTTCTATTTCCCCCACTGAGGGCCCGAAAGCTTATTTGGAACTGGTGACCAGGATGGCCTCTGCGCTTCAAGTCCAGGGTTCCACTGAGTCCCCTGCTGTTACCGATGTTGTTCACAAGCTGGTTCAGGCTGACATCCTGCCTTCTATGTTCCTCCCTCTGTTGCCGGTCGACCTTTGTGCCCTTAAAGAGTCGTGGGTCCATCCGGCTTCGATTCCCCCGGTCTCCAGATGATACAAAGCTCTCTATAAAGTCCAAGAGAATTCGGGGAAGTTTCTCTGCCGAATTAGGTGGTGGTACATTCTTCCTCGAAATCGAAGCAATCTGCCCAACCACTCGGCGCCTCCCAATCGAGAGGGTTGCAAGGTCGATGCTATCGCAAAGAGGATGTATTCCTTCGCCTCTATGAACCTTCGTATTGAGACCTACCTGTCATACCTGTTGGCTTATGCTTTTAATGTGGCTAATGCAGTACGTCCTGTCTTGGGAGTTTGTTCCAGAGGAACACCGTCCCACGTTGTCAGTGGCTTTGTCGGAAATTTGTACGATCTCAAAACAGCAGATCAATTCAGTCCGTCATGCTGTCACTTGCTCCTCAAAGGTCCTTGTTTCCTCCATCACCCTCCGTCGTCACGCTTGGCTAAGAGGGTACCTCTTTACAGCCCAATGTGAAATTTCGGATTGAGGACCTCCCGTTCGATGGTGAAGGTCTCTTCCACTCCACCACTGACGAAGCCTTGAAAGCCGTTGGTGATAGTCGGAAGCAGGCTCGGAACCTGGGTGTCTTGACCTCGACGCCTTGACGTCGGTACTGTTCCTGGAAGCCGTATTATGCAAGGCGCCAGCCATCTCCCGCGCCCACCTCCCAATGGAGAAAAAGGCCCTATGACTCCCGTCACTCGAATAGGGTGCACCAACAGGCTTCTAAAAACCCCAGCAGCCCAAGCAGTCCATTTGACTGCTTCGATCGACTGCCATCTTCTCCGTCGTACACCCCTCCCATCTGGACCCGACTCTTCCCCTTTTCTGCCAACGTGAGAAGCAATTTCCACCAATTTCTGGGTCCTTACCATCCTACGGGTTGGGTACGCCATAGAGTTTGTTTTCCTCCCAACCTACCTCACTTTATCACACACACCCCGATCCTCCTGGGGCACTTTGCGTCTACTGTCTTCATCGTCCATCATGCCAGGTTGAAGATACGTCCCCTCCAACTGTGGCTTCTCCATGCCTTCGACCCTCTCAGCAGTCCGTGGCACAAAATCCTGTCAATCCCACCCCTTGTCATCGACTCCCTCGTCTGGTGGTCTCATCCTCAGCACCTGCTCTCCGGCATGCCCTTTCGGGTCTGTCGATCTCCAGGACGTGTATTTTCACGTCACTATCCGTCCCCAACATTGAAAATTCCTGCATTTCGCTGTCGGCAACACACTCTACCAATACCGGGTCCTCCCGTTCGGACTCTGCACTGCCCCAAGGGTTTTTACCGAGCTGATGGCTGTGGTGGATGCAGACCTCCATCGTCATGGGATTGCCCTGTATCCCTATATCGACGACTGGCTTCTCGTGGCCGCCACGACCAACAGGCTTCTAAAAACCCCAGCAGCCCAAGCAGTCCATTTGACTGCTTCGATCGACTGCCATCTTCTCCGTCGTACACCCCTCCCATCTGGACCCGACTCTTCCCCTTTTCTGCCAACGTGAGAAGCAATTTCCACCAATTTCTGGGTCCTTACCATCCTACGGGTTGGGTACGCCATAGAGTTTGTTTTCCTCCCAACCTACCTCACTTTATCACACACACCCCGATCCTCCTGGGGCACTTTGCGTCTACTGTCTTCATCGTCCATCATGCCAGGTTGAAGATACGTCCCCTCCAACTGTGGCTTCTCCATGCCTTCGACCCTCTCAGCAGTCCGTGGCACAAAATCCTGTCAATCCCACCCCTTGTCATCGACTCCCTCGTCTGGTGGTCTCATCCTCAGCACCTGCTCTCCGGCATGCCCTTTCGGCATCCTCTTCCGCAAGTGTTGATCTCCACCGATGCATCCTTCTGGGGTTGGGGAGCTCAGTGTGGAATCCTTTCAGCGCAGGGGACCTGGTCTCGTTGCGAGGCCTCCCTTCATATCAATGTCCTGGAGCTGCATGCGGTTCATCTCACTCTCTGCTCTTTCCTCCCGGTGCTTTGAGGCCGAATTATTCGGATTTCCTCTGAGAACACCACCACCATTTACAACATAAACAAGCAGGGTGGGACTACCTCTCTTCGTCTTTGCCAGTCAGCCATCGATCTCTGGAGCTGGTGCCTACGCCATTCCATTACGCTTTCCGCGATACACATTCTGTGCATTCCCCTTGTTGGACAACGAATGGTCCATCCCCCTTCGATACCTGAAACCTGTCTTTCTCGAGTTCGGTCGCCCTGTAGTCGATGGCTTTGCAACTGCAGACAATGCCCGGTGTTGCCTCTTTTTCAGCTGCGGTCCGCCATCTGCTCAGTCGCTAGGAGATGCCTTTCTCCACACCTGGAGGGAACCCTATTCTACTTCTTCCCTCCGTTCCCCTTGATCTCCTTGATCGTGCATCCTTGTCACTCCATGGTGGCTGCACCAAGTCTGGTTTCTGCACCTCCTTCGTCTCTCCAACCGGACATTCTGGCCGATGCCTGTCGTCCCCGATCGCCTCTCTCGGGCTCAAGGAAGGATCCTGCACTCTGATCCAGGCTTCTTCAGATTGACGGCCTGGAAGATCTTGCACTAGACTTCCCGCCTGAAGTGTCTGAAGTCCTCCTGAATGCCAGGAAGCCCTGTACCTGTGCCATTTACTGTTTGAAGTGGAAGAGGTTCCAGTCGTATGCCTCTGATCACTCCTTCAATCCCGTGCAGTTGTCTCTTCGTGAGATTTTTTTCCTACGTCGTCTCATTAAAAAATAATGGCCTTGCATACTAGTCATTAAAGGTTCATTTAGCGGCCATCTCCGCCTACCATCCCTTGATACAGGGTTCCACAGTCTTTTCCCACCGTCTTACAAAGTCGTTCCTTAAAGGTCTCCTCCGACTCTGTCCCCCTAGGAAGCCTTTGGTGCCTTCATGGAGTCTGTCACTCGTTCTCACTCAACTTATGTCCAAGCTGTTGGAGCCCATGGCTACGGTCGATCTCAGGTTGCTCTCCTGGAAGACGGCCTTCCTTATAGCGATTACTACTGTACGCAGAGTAGGGGAACTAGCTGCCTTTTGGGCTGATCCCCCCCTATACAATTATAGGGAGAAGGTTGTCCTTAGACTAGATCCTTCTTTCCTGCCTAAAGTCGTTTCTGCTTTTCACCTGTCCCAGTCATCTGTCTTACCTTCTTTCTTTCCAAATCTGACTGATGCTCCGCAGAGAGCCCTCCACTGCCTCGATGTGCGCAGAGTGCTCTCTTTTTATTTACATAGGACTCAGACTATACGTAAATCTCCTCGGCTGTTCCTTGCCTATGGCCTCCCTCATGTGGGGGAGCCAATCTCCTCTCAATGCTTGTCTAAATGGGTGACCTCCACCATAGTCCTTTGCTATGAGCTTGCACGTCAACCCGTTCCTACCTGTGTCACTGCCCATTCCACACGGGCGGTATCGAAATCCACCACTTTCCTGGCTGGTGTTCCACTAGAGGACATCTGTGCAGCTGCTACGTGGTCCTCGGCATCGACCTTCATGACCCACTATGCACTCGATGTCCGAGCTCGATGGGATGCTGCATTCGGCCAGTCAGTGCTGTGATCTCTTTTTGCTTGACCCTGCTGCATCTCCAGGTAGGACCCTTGAGTGTTTTTTCTCACTGATGATGCTGTGTCTTAACCAGTTTTCTTTGTGTTTTTTGCAATTGCCAGCTCCCTCCTTCAACTGGTTTAGCTCTTGTAATCACCCATGTGTGGGACTGCACAGGGACCACGATGAAGATAAACAGGTTGCTTCGAGTGGTCATCTGTGCAGTACCACAATCCCACCCAGCCTTCCCCACTGCTGGCATCTCCTGTTCACCTTTCTTTGGCTTGATGGGACTTACCAGTAGCGGTCAAAGGAACTGAGTAGGAGGCGGCTCTCTCCCCCGCTCCAGGCATGCACAGTACATGCCTTCTCCCCAGGGCGGGAAGAGAGCCCGCCAAAAGGTTTCTGAGGCAAAGCTCTAGAAGTTCTCTGGTTGAGTTCATGCACAGGCGCCCAACCCATGTGTGGTACTGCACAGATGACCACTGGAAGATCATCAGTTACAAGTAAGCAACCTGGGTTTTTTTGCTACAAAAGACATGGCTGTCTGTAACTATATTTAGGATAATTGGGTTTTGGACTCCTTTACCTCTCTTGAAAAAAACATGCAAGTAGGTTGTTTGCAAATGAAAGAGCATCCTCCTCTTTTGTTGTCAAAAAGGAATGTTCAGTAGAGAAAGGGCTTACTGTATCCATTATTCATTTTTTTGTATTGCATTTCATTTTCTCAACAGCCACAGTGGTAGAAAAATAAAGTGCATTTTTGCTTTACAAATCCTGGTTCACCATAATAAAGCAACTAGGCTCAAAAAAACAATCTTCGTTCAGTAGGAGGGAGTCTTCTTCATTCCCAGCAGCATCCTGTCTCCCTCCAATTGGTTACTCACACTGACAGCATGTCTGCTGAGAGGAGAAATCTAAGTAGATAACTTTTATCAAACTCTCGGGTACAAATTCTTCAGTCAGCAAGAAAATGCACAACCAATTCCATCTCCTCAAATAAATAGAAAGGTTTGCAGCTTTGCCATATTAAGACAAAAAAGAAACACACACATTTACCTATGTGTAACCCTTCTAAGCCACCTATTAAAGTTGTTGCATGGACTGGCACTATGCTGCTTCTGTAGCTATTTCTGTGTATTAGAGTCACTAAATTGAATTTTCCCCTCTGTGTACAAATGTAGGAGTGCAGCCGAGTACAAACATAAAATCATTTTTAAAGAAACTTGTGTCCTACATGTTGTTTACAGGCTAATGAGGATGTGTCTTCTTCTGCGGGCAGTTACACATGAATGACTAGAGGGTAGGCACCTCTCACTGCCAAGAGGATGGGAATGGACCTTGAAAGGATCCTTCTGAGGGAGGACATAGAGCATTCTCCAAGTCCCCCACCAGATTTGAAAACCAAGAGGCCAAACAGATAACACACACAAGAGAATGGGTGTTAGAATGAACTGTGCCATGTTAGACTAGAGGAGGGTCATATTTCATAATGCTAATAACTTTCTCCAAACAGAAAGGCAGCACAGCAAGACAGAGGGAAATTTTTCCTCCCAATGTGTTTAGTTTTATATTTGCATTCTCCTGCATGTGTAAACCTGGCAATAGGCTTGATTAATATGTGACATTGGTGAGGCAAAAGCAGTCTTCCGTAGGGTTTTTCATCTCACAACATTTCATTTTAACTGGACTGTCATCTGAGTAAAGCAGCATTGCTGCAAAGTCCCACAGGTGCCTCTGCCAATATCATGTTTAAATCAGGCCTTACAAGAAAGCACATGAGAGAAACTAGCCTCTTGTAACGTACCTCTGGCCAGCTTTGGGTGCATGTTTTATACTGGTTGCAGCTGCTAGGGATATTCTCTGGCAGCATGTGGACTGTATGTGTATGTATCCCACCCCTAGTATGGGAGTCATTCTAGCCCCTCAGTGTTCTACAAAGAGATGGGGCTTTATTATTGGTAGAGACTTTCTCAAATCCTGTCTTCATTGGTTGAATAGTTGCAAGACCTGACGAAAAAGTGCAACTTGTTGGTAGTTGCTTTAGGGTTTATTCCTCGTGCAAGAAAGATGCAGACTTCAGCATTATTTAACTTGGTATGATAGTTTATTCAAATGAGTAATCATAGTCCTTGTGAGAGAAGGTTTAGGGTAGCAAGGTGATAAGTCAAACCTCCTTACATTGTAAAAACTACAAAGGATTGACTTTTTGATAATTGCATGTTAACATCATGTGTCACATTTCTACAGCAGAAACCAAGTTCCAGCTAAAAGTATCTGATATCCAGCTAAAAGACCTCAGAGCAAAATGCAAGTTAAAAATTAATGCATAGTAGATGCTCTGCTGTTAACATGTCATTCTGAACAAATTGTTTTTACACATTTGTTCAAAAATATAGTGTAAGAGCCTTCAACTCACTAACCAGCTGAAAGATTTTTTAAAAAACAATGAGATTGCACTCAGGAATAGTTTATTTATTTTATTTTATTTATTTAATTCGATTTATACCCCGCCCTCCCCGCAATGCGTTTCTCGTTGTTGTTTTATATAGTAAAAGTTATACAAGAACAGTTAAAATAATTTCTCTTCATCAAACCAAAGCTTCAGTTAAATTCAACTGTAATTGGACAGAAAGTAGACTCAGGTGGGTAGCTGTGTTTGTCTGAAGCAGTAGAACAAAGTTTGAACTTTGTTCATCTTAAAGGTGCCACTGGACTCAAACTTTGGGCAGAAAGTATAAGTTTATACTAGTTACTTGTACTTGCTTCTTAGGTCAGACAACACATCAAAAGACAGAATATTATCAAAATTCATATAATATAAATATTGTGGATGAATAAAAATAATGGTACACTTGGAGGAGTGAGCATTGGCCCCTAGCAATACTGCTTTACAGCACAAGGGGTTATTACTTAAGTGACAGGAGTTATTTTAGTATTACTTTCCAAGCCAGTGTTCTTTCCAAGCCAGTGTTTTTCCTGCTTCTAAAAGCTGAAGACCCCCTTTTTCCATCTTAATACCAGAGCCATTCCATCTATTATATAAGTCCTCAGCTGATAAACAGCTCAGGATGGCATGTCTGGCTCTGCTCTCCCTACTTTATCCTCACCACAACCCTGTGAAGTACATTAGACTGAGAGAGGGGGTAACACGGCCCAGGGTCTCAGTGACCTTGATGGCTAAGTGCAGATTTGAACCAAGGTGCCCCCCAGTCCCAGTTAGATACTTTAACCACTACACAGCACACCCTAAAAGAGTGAGAAGTATTTGCATTCATAGGAACACACTCCCTATGTTTCTGCAATCTTCTTCCTTATTGGTCCAGACAGTAACCTCTAGAGATGCATAATAGGGGGCCTCCTCTGAGAGAAGTATTTTGATTCCTATAGGGCACTTTATTAGTCACAGAACACTAGCAGTTCTTTCAGATCACATAGTTTTACAATTGCTGATCCAGCCATTGTTCTAGCCCAGGACTCATCTGTGAAAGTCACAGTTTATTGAACAAGATTGTGTTACCATTCAGTTTTTTAGTCTAGTGTCAGCTATAGTGAGGATTGACAGGAGATTTGCAGGATAAATTGCAGGATATTATGCTGTTTTGCATTTCATACAAAGCTAACCATTATATGGGAAAGAACACTTGATGCATCGATGCATCAGCCACCTCTCCAAAATTTCCTCTTCATGGCCCCCCATTGTTTTAATCTTATGTAACTTGTTTGAGAAGTGGTGTGATAGTTTACAGCCCTGTGAGTCTCCTTGCATATTTAATGTAACTCTTGTGGAAGTTATTATTGTTATCCATTTTGTTTTTTAAATACTAGGAACCCCCCCCCCCCAAAAAAAAGTGTATTTAAACTTATGTTCTCTACTAAGCAAATAAGGAAGTTGATTTGGACCAGTTTTGTGAAACAGGAAAATCCATTCATGTCCAGAGCACATAAAACCACCTTGCCATAGAAAATCTCAATGTGATTCCTTTAGTGATTCCTGTTTGTTTGATTTTGCTTGTGTTTAATGTCTCCTTTCAGAGCAAAACAATGATGGGCAAAGGGCTGATGCCATTTGGACTAAAATGCAAGAAGAAAATGTCATCCCACGTGAAAGAACCATGAGATTACTAGCAGATATTCTTAAAATGAATAATCAGGAAGTTCCTTTTGATATGCCCGAGGTATATTTCACTTTTGATGTTCTTGGCGAAATGTTTGCATTAAAGAATACGCCTTGTTACACAGGATACTAAGAGGGAACATAAGGAGAAGATAACTATGTTCATGTCAACGACTTTCCTTTTTAGGTTTGGTACAATAAGGATGTCTATCCTGCCCTTTCTTCCTCTTCTCAGTCTTCTGAACTGTCTTCTGAACCTCAAAAGAAAATATTCATACTCTGCAAAAAGGGTGAAGCTGAAGGTAAATAAATTATTCTTCTTCCTTATTTTTTTAAAGAAATGTGTTAACTCTTTCAATACAAACTGGGTACCCCTGTGGTGACCTCAACCAAATAACAATTGCAATGCAGCATCAAAATTACTGCAGAAACTGTTCCATAAATCTTACCAGATAGTTTTTAATCTATAAACACTCTTTAGTTCTGCCCCCCCTTGCTGTGATAAAAAATAGTTTATGGCTAATTTATCAGTGTGACCATTATTTGCTGTAGTAGGACAGTTACTCCCCCCCCCAATTATGATTAATTTTCAAGAGAATACAGTTGAATTTGCTGATACATTCTAGAGGGAGGATGGGAATTTATCAGCAAATTCAACTGTATTCTCTTCAAAGTTAATCAAAATTTGGGGGGGAGTAACTGTCTTACTACAGAAAATAATGGTCTAGAGGGAAGATGGGGGGTTTCGGTGACTCGTGGACAGACGCACCCCATCAAGCTCCAATGCGTGCATTTGGATCGGGGCAGCAGGGAGGGAGATCGGATTCATTTGATCTCCCCCTGAAGCCCTTGTAGGGGGCTTCTAGCCTGGAGTGCTGGAGGAGCTGCACCCGAAGCCACCGCTGGGGGTTTGAGGCTTCTCTTAGCTCCATAAGGTCCCACCTCCCCAAAGCCAGCAATGGCGACAAGAGACGTTACCAGACCAGAGCGTGCAAGGACCTAAATCAAAGTGACTTTCCCTATTATGAAGATACTCAGCGGCAAAACGTGAGTGAAGAAGTTTAGAAAAGAAAGACAAATGAAAAGCAGGTGTGGGAACTGGCAGAGAGACGGCAAAGGTCCACAGGCAGAAAGGGAGGGGGGAACCTCTCGGAGGGGGAGGAGGAACCCTACCCTAGAAATCAGCGTTAAAAGTATCGGAATGAGAAGCTAAGCCGAAACTCTACTGTTAGAAAACCACCCAAATGACTCTGAGCCCAGTGGGCTTTACTATACATTGCAGAGAAGAATCTTTGAACTTTTAAAAACTTTTACCTTTGTAAACAATGACGCAGCGAGGGGGGGGAATGGCGACCAGAGTCAAAGCGACAACAGGAACTGCCAGCACAACATCACCGGTCACACAATCAGGAACTACTTCCGATATTGCTGGTACGATTTCTGAAGCCTTGCGCCCCCTGCTAGACCAGCTGACAAACCTCAACAAGAGATTTGATGATTTGCAACAAGAACTGAAAAAGACTAAAGTAAGATCAAAGAATACTGTCCAAAAGCTTAAAAAGGTTGGATGTAAGTCCAAAGAATTGGTCCGAAGAACGGATGTAGCAGATAAAGAAAGAGCTTCTGAAAAGCAACAATTATTACAACTATAAGTGGAACGATCTCTATATGTTTTGAGATTTCAAGGGGTCCCAGAAAAACAAGACGAGAATCTAAGAGAGATCCTAAGTGAAGCACTGGCCCCCCTGATCAATAGCAAACCTGAAATATTACAAGTGGATATAGATATGATTTACAGAACATATTCAGAGTTTGTGAAGAAAAATAATCTTCCAGGGGAAATATTTGTTAAATTTGCAAGAAGATCAACAAGAGACCTAATACTTAAAGCAACAACCAGGACAATATTAAAAATCCTAGAGGAAGACATAAAAGTGCTGAAAGATGTTCCATTTGAAATATGGAAGAAGAGGAAGCAATACAGAAATATTACAACATTTCTCCAAGGAAACAACATTCAGTATCGAAGGATTTTACCAGAAGGACTTATTTTCAACTATAAAGGTAAAAAGGGAAAAATTGACTCTCTCACTAAAGCAGATTCATTCTTGAAGCAGCATCAGAGTTCAACAAAGAAAAAGGAGAAAGCAGGGGAAGAGAAGGCCACAGAAGAAAAAAGCGAACAACAGAAGATAGCTAGCGACAGTTCCTCTTCTACCTCTGTGTCTTTGGGCGAAATTTTCGACTCTGATTCTGACTCTGAACTGGGAGCGACTGCCCCCAGATTATATAAGATTAAAATCCCCTGGCAAAAGAAGAAAAGGCGCAAAGAGAAGAAGACACCTAAATGAAGATCTAACATTTTTTTCTGTTAAGCTTTATAGAACATATATTATTGCTCATATGTGTTGTTATAACCAATTAGTATTTGTTCTTTCTATTTGAATACTTTATATTTGAAAGGTAAACGATATATTGTAACATAAATATATAAGGGAGTATCTAAAGTGAAAGATAGGTTATTATTGAGCCTTGCTACTCTGAATTTGTAGTGTGTAGTTTGTATTTATAGTATAAAAGCAATAAAAAGTTTTTTTAAGAAATAGAGGGAGGATGGGTATCTCCCCTAATGGATAAATTAATTCTCTCTTTTGATATTAAGTAAGCATAGTTACGGGGGGGAAAACACCAGTAGTATGACCACTGACTGCTTTTGTGATCATAACAATCACCCTGTTCATACCTTGTGGGTATTTGGTTGCACCTAGAAATTTGACAGACTTGTGCGGTCTAGTGGAGGGGGGAGGAATCCTGAAAAGAAAATTCACATTAAAAGTGTATATATGTGAACACAGAGATGATTCCATCAAAAAAACAAACACACATGCTACATTACGTTCTCAAAAAGTATTCCCAAGGATATGGAAATAGAACAGAACCTATTCAAAAACCAACGTGGTGTCCATTCAGCTTGCACTTGGATTCAACCCTATTTAGTTCTCACCTGGACATTACATCCCCAAGTCTTTATAAAGCCTATAACACTATTTGTCTTGAACTGTCCAGGAACGATGCAAGGGTCATAAGGTGCAGTTGTGTCTCAAGCAAAATCTTCTGTCACTCACTATGATTTGTTTGTCTGAGAGTGCATCTTTTATATATTAGACACAAATTGCTGTACTGAAAACACAAACATTGTGGACATATAAAGAAGAAAGTTTAAATACTTGCATGTGAATCTTTAAAATTAATTAATATCTTTGTAAGT
Organism: Gekko japonicus; assembly: GCF_001447785.1. Classification (NCBI taxonomy): domain Eukaryota; kingdom Metazoa; phylum Chordata; class Lepidosauria; order Squamata; family Gekkonidae; genus Gekko; species Gekko japonicus. The sequence goes on from NW_015165254.1 coordinate 200,615, forward strand.
ACCAACTGTCCTGGATATATATGTAACAGTGTATGAATAGTGCCTATCCCATAATTACATGAATACTAGTGAGTCCTTTGTCCTTGAGCATACCTTAGTTCAGGTATAAAGGATCCAGTAGAACTCGCATTGTAAGAATATGTGGCCAGTCTGCTGTAACAGTCCAAGTTGTTTCTCATTTATTCTGTCTCTTGATCTGTAAATACATTTTCAAATACAGGCTGAACTGAACTAACATTTGCATCTGCAAAGTATATAGGATCTTAGGTACTATCATGGTTGTACTTGTATTTCAGATGTTAAAAATTACTTTGACATTTGAAATTATCAAAAATTCAGTAATTTTTTCCAGAAGTAGGGGGGGAATTTGGAGTATATATTACATTTTCTACAGAATGTTTACAGCGGCATCATCTTATTTCAGAAAAGTAAATGACTGAAAAGTGTGGTTACCTTTTTTCTTTCTTTCCCTTTTTTTTGGTAACGTCTTTTCACAAACTGACAGTTATTGTGAATGTGTGAAATAAAACTGTTAATCAGTCAAATAAATACAGCTTTAGTTTACTTGTTAAATATCTGTATATTTGTAAATTGTATGTTTTTATGTAAATCTTGTCTTAGCCAAATAATTTGATTTCCCAATACTGAAAACACTGCCAATATTTGCTGCCATGCTACTGTGATACAATATCAAACATTGTAATTCCCTACCTGAGAATTAGGAATAGCATTAAAATTTGTATGCAGTATGTTTGCAAAACCAATGGCATGTCAGGGCGCACTGATGAACTTAAAAGAGGAAATTTGTAGATGAACATTGTTGAAGTCATTACTGGCAGTAGCTGGGTACATTGTGCATATATGTATGTGTATTTTAAACTACGAAGGCAAATTTAAGTTACTGAAAGTTTTTTGGGGGGGGGAATCTGTATTTTTAAGAACAATTACACAGAAAAGAGCATTCACTTCAGCCAAGAAAGCAGACAGTTTCTTAAATATAGCTTTGGACTCAAAGATACCTGAAGAAAAGAGGAATAAATTTGTTTCAAATGCTGTCTTTTTCAAAATAAAAAGATGTGAATGCTCTTCTGCTGCATTTCAGTACAAACTGACACGTCAATTGTTTTTTTAATTCTCGTTGCAGAAGCATACAACGTTTTACTAGAGGCACAAAAGAAGGGTATTATGCTTGATTCCCTTGGTTATTCAGTCCTTATAAGAACGCTGCTGAGTGAGGGTTGTCTTGAAAAAGCCCTCCAAGTAAAAAACATGTAAGTCTTATATCTGTACCTTTGTAACCTTGCATAAAAATTATCACATACTTTAGTTTTCAGGTAAATGTTTCATTTTCCTATTAGGAAAATAGTCTTGCTTGGGAGCAGCATAATGGATGGGCATTTCCGATGTGCTGCATGTCATAAGTCAAAAAGAAGGTGGCATTCTCGGGTCATTTTGTAGCTAATGGTGCATCACAGCATAGCCGCACACTTGGTACATTTAACAATTAAACAAGTGCATGCATCATCCAAGCACCATTCACTTTGTATGGCTGGTTAGTCCTTAAGGTCCAAAAAGCAGACATGGAACACTGCAACAGTGGCTTTTTAGTGAGTATATTGACAAAATGGTATGAGTAGTAAGTCAGATTTAGTCAACTGGTCATAAAATTCTACCTTAGACATAAAATATGAATCCCATGTCACTTATGCCATTCACTACAGGAAAATCTGTCAGAAATATAGTTTTGCTAGGGTAGTTGATTAAATGTGCAATGGTCTGACCAGGGGAATCGTTCCTGCATTATAACTTCTTTTAATCTTTGCAATTGGTTAACTGCTAAATGCTTTTGGAATAAGGCTAGCAGATTTTACCCCCAGAAATCATATTATGAAATATTCAGAAATGGAGCAGAGCTGTTCCTCTGCGCAGTTTTATAAATCACTGCCTCTATATAAGTTTAGTGCACAATTATATTCTTGAAAATATGGCAGCCAAACAAAAAAAGATGGGTATGATCTAAAGTTCTGTGAACATCAAGAGACAATACCTTGCTTCTGCAATACAGTTGTGCAAGCAGATATAAATATTTGTGCTACACAAAGGGTAAACAAGAACAAATGTGCTTGCCATACAAGGTGTGTGCGTCGCACATGTAGGCCAAAATTCTCTGGATACCTTGTGACTTTCCTCGCACAAGATCCGGTGCAAACTGCTTACCAAAGATAAATAGCTATTACATGCACAAACCTTATTTACTTCGTTACACCTTACATTACTTATTATAGGCAATACAGAACCACTAGGGTGCTCTTGATTTATTGTAACCAGTGAAACAGCATTATAATCAAATCTGTCAGTCAAGGAAAAGAAAGCTGGTAGCCAGTCTGGGCTGTTCTTGAATGATGGATCAGTCTATTTTTAACTTCATTCTTAAACTTCATTTAATCTAATGGGATAGATTTCCGCCCTATCAGTGGCATACTACCCAGTGCAGGAAGAGGAGGAAAAGAGTGAGGGAGGCCCTTTCCATTGGTCTGCCTGACCCACCTGGCCCATCCCTTTATTAATATCTAGCTGTTCTACAGAACAGGAAGTGAAAGACAGTTCTTCCTATTTTTACCGGTTTGTATTTGATAGCTGTCTTAAGGTTTGTTGGTTTGTTTTTTGCCTTTGTTTTTGCAAAAAGAAAGGCATCATAATCACTAATAAATAGACGAAGCATCCAGAATCTAGAAGCAAACTCTGTGCTCAGAGGGTTTATAACTTCTTATTAGTATAATGAACATTGAAAAGATTCTGATTTCCTGTGGCTAGCATGGTGGGCCTGAAAAAACATTGTATTACTCATAATGTAGCGGGATTCTGCACATTAGTCATTGGCGACCCATGAGTCAAAAGTTTTAGTGGTTTGCATCTGGATCCCTGGCTCAGTAGCATATATGGACATAGCTAGAAGGAATGAATGTGAGGGTGGGGTAGAGCATTGCACATGTAGGACAAGAGAAGAGATTGGATTTATACCCCACCCTTCACTACCCAAAGGTGTCTCAGAGCGGCTTACAAACTCCTTTCCCTTCCCCTCCCAACAACAGATACCCTGTGAGGTAGGTGGGGCTGAGAGAGCTCTGACAGAAACTACTCTTTTTTCAAGAACAGCTCTTATCAGAACTACAGCTTGCCCAAGGTCATCCAGCCAGGTCCAAGTGGAGGAGTGGGGAATCAAACCTTGTTCTCCCAGATTAGAGTCCATACACTTAACCACTACACCAAACTGTAAGCACACACATGTCAAAGTAGTAAACATCAGTAGTAAAACCAACCAATAAAATAATCAGGAGTGGGGAAGTAATAGGGTTTTTTCCTTAATTTAAAAATTTGCTAAAGTAAAAACAGTTTATCCTGGTACTGGAAGACCATAAGTGATGGCAGTGTTATGAAGGAGAAAGGTAAAATAATTCCGTAGCTGGAGTAATTCTCCTGAGAAGACCTAGTCCTTCATGACCATCTGTTTTATCTCTGAAGGAATGTCAATACAAATTGAAGATGAATACATTGTACGAGCAAGTATATAAGGGAACATGTCGGTCTTCCAGATACCTCGGTCCCAGGCCTCATAGTCATATATTTACCTGGTGTACGAGAGAGACTAAATTATAGTAGAGACTGTTTTTCTAAATGTAAACAGTTAAGAAAATTCAAGTTTTCAGATGCTTATGGTCAGCCAAGTGTCTTACTTTTAGGATTCCTATGAATTTTAGGTATGCCAGCCAAGTGTCTTTTAGGATTCCTATGAATTTTAGGTATGATTCTAAAATAGAAATGTAGTACTATTGGAATGAGGGATTAAGATCTGTAATAGTGGCTAACATCTATTTAATCACACTAAAGATTGGAAGATTGGAGAAAGTAAATCCTTTGTTACATGTAATTTACAGTCTCATGCATGAATTGTTGACTTAAGGGCTTTGACAGATGGGACAAAGAAAAAAGCGGAACTGAGCAATGGACGCTTAGGCAGGGATTAAGGGGATTGGTTGGGAGAGTAGGAAAATCCTGAGTCCAATGACTGCATTTTGTGGGCCCCAGAGGCTGAAAGTGACTGAGAGGATAGTCATATTGTGTACTCAATGAAGGATTTTCTTGGGATTGAGGAGAATAATTTAGCAATGACCCTGCTTACCTCCCAATCCGCTCAACTCATAAGTTCAAGTAGGTAGGCTGCTCAGTTGTTCGCCACAAGATGATCACTGCAGTTTATCTTGATTGTTGATATGGCAAATGGCAGTTGTGCACATGCTCGTGTGAGCAGAGATTTTCTGTGAACCTTGTAAAGTTATCCTGTGATATTAACATTTCATTAGGGATGGTGAGGGCATTTGGAGGCATGCACATAAATAGAGAGAGAAAAAATGGTAATCTGCCCTGGATGTATGTTTCTTGAAAGGTTTTAAACTACGTTACTAAAGCCAAGTGTCCCCTCCCCCCCTTTTTTTTGCGTTGTAGGGAATACAGAACTGAGGTTGAAATTTCATTTTAAGTCGGCAAAAGAAATATGTCGAGTTTTTAAAAACCCCTGTATACATCTAGATGACAGAAATTTGAAAATTAAATCAACCAAATGATATGGTGTTGGTTCATAATATCTTTTAGTTTATATTTAAAATATACAGTGCTGAAAATAAATGTTTCATTTTTTATTGTGGAAAGAATAGTTTTACATTTTATAATTATGGTGACTGTTTTAAAAAGAAGAAAAAGTATCCCACTTAGGATACAGCAGAACAATGCAGGGCATGCAGTTATTTTCGTCATCTAATATGTCAGCATTCAAGAATCTGAACCGATTGTTTAAAAAAAATCTTGTACTTTGTTTCTTTTGTTGCTCATTTCCAACTTTGTCATCTGTCAGAATGCACAAAAAAATTATCCTTCTATAACCATTGACAGGATAACACAAAAGCTGTCTCCAGGTCGATATTTTGCAGCAATATTTTTAACATACGAACAGTAGTTTTTATAATTTCACCTTGGTGCTCAACCATTTATTATCGTATCAGAAGCATGTCAGTAATTCCTTTCTAAATGTCTGCTTCTTTTAGCGCCGAGACCCACATCAAGGGCTTCGTGCTGAACGATGCTGCCAGCAGCCTCCTCATCATAACGCAAGTTAGGCGGGATTATTTGAAAGGTATGTCACAATGCTTGACCTTTACGTCACATTAATGCCTCTGCAGATTTTTCTTGTAACGCCCTTCGAATACTTGGATAAAGGAGTCCATTTAGCAAATTACCTGCTTATCAAGCGCCTTTTGTGGTAGCTGAGAGACGTAAATTACTGTACATGCATTTATAATACAGCTTGAATATGAATGTACTTGTCATTTGACCACTTAGTCCAGTTTCCGTTCCATTTAACACAAGATGGGTTTTCTTAAGATGAATCACAGCTCTTCAGACATGCAAAATTTGTGCTCCAGAACGAGAGAAAGTACAGGCTTTCAAGTGCGTTAAAATTCACAACACAAGTCATTTTGCTTTGGAAATTAACATACTTTAGAGCATCTGAAACAATTCCCAGCAGTTTCTTCCCGCACATTGTGTTGGTAGTACAAGATATCAAGTGAGTTAAATTGAGTGTTAAATGTGCACGGTTGTGCACTAAATGATTATAATATTGATTTTTAAAAACCTTAATCTAATACTTTTTAATAGTTTGCAATACCAACAGTAATGAAACATACATTATGCTTTTGTGATCCTTTTAATCTTATATTGCACAGCAACAGAAATGTTGGGTGAGCAAAATAAATGCCTTGGGAATGCAGCGGTGGACAACTTCTAGTGTTGGTCTACATCCTTCTTTTCCACACATGTTGCTTAGCTTCACCTTTGAGGCTCTACAGAGAACAGACAAAGCAGAACAAATCAGGGCTACCAAAGTCCAAGTTGTTACAACATTACATCGAGCACTTGAAGAAATTGTATCCCTTAAAAGAGGTTTTGTAGAATTAGACACAGTCGCTTTTGGAATAACTGCTGCTTGATTAGCATTTCTAGATTTCTGTGTAGATTTCTAATTTTTTGCTTTGTTTCATGCATTCACTGACAGAGAAGTATGATACTGGATATTTGGGAAATAGTCCTCTGCTTAAAACAATTCATTCTTTAAAAATGCATGGTTTTAGACAGATGGCTATTTCCCAGATATCCAGTATCATTATTTCTCTGTCAGTGAATGCATGAATTGCAAAATAATGCTATCCACGGGAGGAAGGTTTGTTTACTAAGATAGCATAAAACAAATATTTAGAGATATATACCCAGTTCCATCTTACCTGCAGGATTTGCATTCCATTCAATTGCTGTTCTCCCTTCTGGATCTAAAGTCTTACCATAAGGGCTTGAAATAGTGACTCAAGGTCATATTGTGGGTGTCTGTTAAAATTTTTAGCTTTGGTAAATTTAAATCCTGTCCATTACAACTTAATTCCAGTAATTAAAGTCTTGACTTGAACCCTAGCAAGTCAGCTTGGGATATGGCGTGTTCACATGCCACTGAGTAGTCATATTTGTTTGCAGGTTCTGTTTCCTTTTGTTCCTCTTGTTGCCTGACAGCTCTTTTTCAATAGACCATCACAATCTCTAACTTCAGCACCTCCCCTTGCTTCATTCTCAGTGTTGACAGCACCCCTCATTGTTCCGTCACCCAAGTTTGTGCCCTTACGTCTCTTGTGGTCCACTAGATGTGGCAAAAGCTTGAATCAAGAGAATGGTTTGGGCCACATGTTTAACTTTTATTCCAGAGGCTTTAAAAAAAATGTTTGTCAGAATCCTTCAATCCAAAAGGCTGCTGGGGTGAGTTCTGCATTTGTGGTACTGTGTATGTCCCTAGCCCTGAGTGTCATCATTAACCAGCACTGCCAAATAAGGTACCCTTAGAACATTAGTTGCTGTAGATTTTCCGGGATGTGTGGCCGTGGTCTTGGCATTGTAGAACCTGACGTTTCGCCAGTAACTGTGACTGGCATCCTCAGAGGTATAAACACAGAAAGACGGAATACTCTCTGTGTCAAGGATTAGAACAACTTCAGAAATTACTGTCCAGAGTAGCTCCTTAGGCCTACTCTGCCTTGGAATGCAAGGTCACCTAAATCCACTTTGTGCATTCTTAACTCCAGCCCTTTCAGCTGCTGCTTTAAAAGAAAATAGCAGGAGGCTGTTAGTTAATTGATCTGTTCCTGCTTAGATCACCTTGGCTTTGCGTTGAACCTGTGTGCAGGGGGTTGAATCCATATGTTTCTGTGTTCACCCTTGGCTTTATCCTGATATAGATGTTGCACCCACATCCTGATTTACTCCCTGAGAGCCCTCTGACACATTGAGCTACAGCTGGAAGAACAAGTCTTCGGCTAAATCTTCCCTGCTATCTTTGTATAAATCTCCCTTATTCTTAAGCTGCCTAGGAGAGTCAGTATTCTTCAGATGCTCTGGGATGGTATTGTGATCTAACACACAATGGAGGCCTTGTGCTATAATCTAATACCAACCGCAATTCAAATCATCAGGCCGGCATAGCATCCACACTAAATGCTGGCATGACCAGGTCTTAAGAACATGACTTGTAAGAACTGGGGTTTTTTCCTCTGCTCATTTTTAATTTTTTTTTAACATCTGGCCTGATGAAGTGTTCTGGTGAGCTTCAAAGTTTGCACAATGTTGCATGTCATTGGGTTGGTCCTAATAAAAGATATTACGTGGATTGTGTTCCTGGTTGTGATACCATAGCATTAAACATTGTAATACCATAACATTAAGCATGCACATGCAGTTTTATTTTAATGGGTGAAGCAGCACATTGGATTGCTTATATGTCTCCACTTACTTCCCAGTGTATGGCAGTCATTGTGAGAGATTTTGTCCCCTTGAAACCCTGAAATGGGAAGCTGAAAAGCCTGCATCCCATGAATAAACTGGATTTATCTTTGCTGCTTCTCTTCTCCTCATTGGTCTTCTGCTCTTTGTATGTACATACTGCAAATCCTCAATGAAAATACAAGAACAAACAAGGAATAAGAATGATTCGGGACACATTTAAATGAAATTAATAACAGTGGGGGTGTTCATGGTCATTTTTTGTGTCTTTTGCTAGCCTGGATTTAAAACTGAGCCAGTTTGCCTGGCAAGGCAGGATATAAATGGAAAGTAATTAATAAATAATAAATAAAATAGGCAAAGCATTGCTAATATAGGTCCCTGCCACACGGGGAAAGGAATGGGTGAAAGTGCAGCTTTATAAAGCCGCACCAAAAGAAATACGCGGCGGCAGGATCACATTGATCCCCTGAGCCGCGGCGCATTCCCTCCCCGGCAGGATCGGATGCCGGGGGAAGCCATGGTGGGAAAAGGGAGACTGCTGAACTGCGCATGTCTGAGCATGCGCAGTTCAACCAGGAGCCGGGGACGCGCCGGCGATCCCACGGCCAGGCTTTGTATGCGGCGTGCTGGAAAAACCACCTCAGTAGGTGGTTTATTTTTGCTGCGGCTTTTCGGGTGAAGGGCCGGATCGGGGATGGGTGCGCAATGCTTCCCAGATGTTGCGGTGGGATCGCGCCCATTTGCTCCATCCCCAATCCGTCCCTCTCCTGGCCCAAAACCGTTCGTGTGACCGGGGCCACAGTTAACTTAAGAGGTTTCACATATAGCTAACTTAAGAGGTTTCGCAAAATGACTTGTGGTGTTCTAATGCTGGAGAAAGCACAATAGATTGTTTTAAACTCCTCTTAAACACCTGTATGAATATCCAGAATGTGCTACAGCAGAATTTTCTTCTTGTCCACTCTTAAACGATGATTTGTGAAATATAAACCATTTTTATGTCCAGTGGTAACAAAACTTCTAATGAAAACAAATGCATGCCCTCTGTGGATTTGGTGTGTATTTTCCTTGTTAGTTTAGGAGTATTTTATAAGTAGAGCAGTGGATGGTAATGGTGGAGAGACAACCTAGATGCTTGGGTTTTTTTTTTTACTTTGAATTAGTTGGTTAAAAGAACTTGAGGAATAGACCCAAGGATGCTCATGATTTTAAAACCATAAATACACGGAAATGGCTTTTGAGTAAGGCTTGTTTATAAGATGATAGGCATGACCCAGTTACAGAACCAAGAAGATTCTTACCACTCCTCCTTACTGAGCTGCAAAAACACATGAATGGTAATCATTTTAATGTCACCTATGAGCAGAGATGGCCATCTCCTGTTCCGTTCTTTAAATATAAGATTTGTGATATGTTGCTATTGCTTTAAGCATTAGGGTTTCCCCCACTTCTGTACAGGTATGCCGGATGATGCCCAGCGAAATGGAAAACACATGCAAATAATATGTAGGCTGCTAACAAGGTTGATCATTACTTGCAAATATATACATTTTGACACATTATAAAAGGATGGTAGATGAGCTAGGAAGGTGACAGAAACCAAATTTATGCTCATTTTATGTTCCTGAGACAATTATGATTCAGGTTAACAAAAAGCTCTGGTCACAGATTGTTCTATTAATACAGAAACTCTGGCAACTGGGTGATGCATAGTGAGCGGCCTACAGATACACTACACTAATTTGTAGTGTAGATATACCAGCCTTTACATTGTTGCTATTATCTTCAGGAATTCGCTCCAAAAGGGTCTGCATCATTGTTCTACAGCACGGGTCCCCAGCATGGTACCTGTGGGTGCTATAGTGCCTCTGGAAGTCTTCCCTGGTGCTCACCAAGTATTTTTAGAAGGTGGGTGTGACCAGATGGGGCTATTGGCCATCCGAAATATGATTGGCTGTGCAGACTTTTTAAAATGTTGCATTGGCAGCAGCTGCCACCACAATACAAGGATCGTCATGGTGTGACTGAAGGTAAGCTACTGCAGTCATTCTGTGGCTGGCTCCCCTTCCTGCCGCCGTTGTTTTGTGGCTCCCCCACACACACACACACACACTGTGTCAGAATTCCAAAGGTACCCACAGGCTCAGAAAGGTTGGGGACCCCAGTTCTATATTGATGCATGCCTCAGTCCCTGCACTTCAGCCTTCCGTAGCAAGAATTCATTTGTGACATAAACCAAAGTCCAGTTTGTGAATCCGGGTTGTAAGACTGCCCTCTGCCATATGGATCAGCCTGTCAGTGGAGATCCTCTTTTGAGTCTTTTCTCTGGGTGCTGTCAGCCTGAGAAGCTTAGGTAGGCTAGCTACCAGAAAGACGATATTTTTTCAATTTTATTTTTTATAAAGACAAACAAAGAAAAGAAAAAAAGCACAAACATACATACACAGTTTGGGGATTCCATTTACAATATTGTTTTGTCTGTTAAATTACTTCATACATTATCTAATTACATTTTATTTTTTCCACCTTATATTTTTACCTAAATCTTTACTCATAACTAAAAATATAGTTCACTTTGTCTTCTGCTTCGGTTGTATATCCATATGCTTTATTTATTATATTTTTCCATCCATTTATAAAACCTTGGCCATATATTCTCAAAGTTTCCTTCATTTTGTCCTCTCAGAATTAAAGTTAATTTGTCCATCTCTGCAGTTTCAAGTATTTCATTTATTTCATTTATAATTTCTTCTTTTGAAGGTACCTCATTTTTCCTCCAATATTTGGCGTATAATATTCTTGCAGCTGTCACTACATGTATTATAAGATAGGAATCTTGCTTTTTACAATTTTCTGGTAATATATTCAATAAAACTAGTTCTGGTATATAAGGTATAGTACATTTTAACATTTTTTGTAACAATTCATTAAACCTAGACCAGTATTTTTTAACTCTTATCGCACGTCCACCACATATGAAAAAATTAACCAACATTTTTTTGACATTTCCAACAATCGTTTGGTAGGTCAGAAAAAAACCTTGCTAACTTATCTGGAGTAATAGATCACCTATAAAAATTTTAGAAATATTTTTTGTGGCACTACCACAGTTGTAGAATTGCTTTACAGTTACTGTATTTTAGACACCAGGCTGAAGTTGTCCTGTTCACTGAAGCCTGTAATAATATTTAATATTGTTTATATTTTTGTACTGTACTACATATGCTTATTTATTTTAGAGCTGTTTTGTATTTAAGTAAAGTCAGACTGCAGGGCCTGTAAAACGGAGCTGTTCCATCAGGCCTTCGGGTGAGGCGGTGGGCGTCCATCTTAGTTGGCCTCCCTAGTTTAGTTCCCAGTCTACTGAAATGCTCTGATTCCACCTGTATGACCCTAACAGTCCTTTTCTTTTTATGTAATTTGCTGCTACCTCTGAATTTTATTGTTTTAATTATTTTAATGTAATGCAATTTTATTGTAATGAGTCTTTGACTCTACTTGTTGTGATCTGCCCTGAGCCCACCACTTTGGGAAGGGCAGAATAAAAATCCAATAGATAAATAAATAAAGTGGTAAGGCACTTTGGAGATATGGATGTACTTTTTAAAAAAAATAAGTCACATAGAGGTTTTACTTTTGGAAACGCTCGTCCCAAGAACTAAAAGGTCACTGGCACTGGGTATGAGCCACAGGAAATTAAAATAACAGCTATCCATAGGCTATATTCACACACAGTATCAAACCGTGCTTGGTTTCTTCACAAAAACAAGCCTGGGAAATTTCTGTTCATGGCCTCTGCTTGTGTATGGTCATGACATTTGCCCCATAGTTTTTTGTCTGAACTTGATCAGGTTCTCAAGACCAGGATTCTAAACTGTGTTGAGAAAGCAGAAACCAGTGTGATTTGGACAAAGCAGTGAATTGCAGTTTGTCACTGCAGTGTTCAGTTTCTTAGTCATGCCTCATGAGAGAAGAAGGGAGGGAGCACATTCACTCATTTCCATGATAGCGAACTTTGGTTCTGTCATTATATGTGTAGAATATGATTACTTTCTGTAGGTGCTGCACAAAAGAACCTCCCCTTCTTGTTCACTAAAGAGGGTTCAGGATATTTTCTCTTTTTCTTTCTTCTGCTCATAAAATATATATATATGTGATGTTATATGAAGACCTAAGTTTCTGTTTCTGAGTTGAGAGCTTTCTTTCTTGTTCTCCATATCCTCAATAGATGCAGTGTCTTCTCTCAAGACCCTTCTTGAAAGTGGCAAAGTGCCCAGTCGACTTGCAGTTACGCGTCTTGTTCAGACTTTGGCTCAGAAGGGAGATCTGGAAAGCATACGCGCAGTTGAGAAGATGATAGGAAGCTTCAGCAGTTCTATTAAATTGTCACCTATGCTTTTCATCAATAACACAGTGTTGGCTCACATCAAAAAGTAAGCTCCTTTCTAGTGGATATTCTGGTTTACAAGCAGGAAAAAAGACAATATGGTGACCTTATTTTCCTTGCATTCAAATAACCTTTCTCTTCATTATAGTTAAATGGATGCTAAAATAGGCTGCCGTTGAGATTCCTTATCCAGGAAACAATGGAGACTGGAGTCCATTTAATGAAATGCAGAAGCCGGCAGGTTATTACTGGATAAGTGAACTTTGAGTAGGCTAATGATGTCAAATATGTGTGTTTATCAAATTCTGCCTACCTAATCAGAGCCCCTTCTTAGGCTGATGTCTGTTTTAATTTACAGCATGATGCAAACCTCCACAAAGCCAATGAAAGTTTTTTCGCTTTGCACCAGTAAGGGGTTTTCTTTTTGCAAATGTCAGGATTACATTTGTGTTGCACTCCTTTACATAAACAAGAGGGCATGTGTGATTTTTTTGGAGTTATAAAGAGTGTGCAGCACTCTCAGCATCTCGCTGACTTGGAAAGAAAGGCGAGAGCTTAATTTTATAGTATACATTAGCTAGTACACTACTTATTTGATTGCCATTCTTTTAAATGATTTTTCCTATGGCAGATTTTTCAACGGAACTCCATTGGCTTTTTATATCAGGTCTATGTGACTCTTTATCTGATCAATATTTTTGATATGATTTTCAATCTTATTCTAAAGCCAGGGGTTCCCAATATGGTGCCGGTGGGTGCCACGGCACCTGCCAACAACTTACCTGATGCCCACCAAGTGTTTTCAGAAAGTGGGTGGGGCCAGGTGGAACTCTTGAAAGGCATGGCTTCTGATTGGCTTTGCAGTTAAAATAACATTGCTTCCCCAGTGTATTTTTTAAAATTACCTCTTCTCCCCTGGTCTTGGGGTTCCTCTGGGTTGGCATGTAGCTCTATCTTCTGCGGCAGCCATTCTGTTGTGTCAGAATTTGAAAAGTGCCCTAAGACTCAGAAAGACTGGGGAGCCTTGCTGTAAGCAATTGTTTCTCATCCAGTTCCCTTCTAAGTTTATTAAATTGTATGTTATATTACAAGGTATACCCAATTATAGCTGTTTGTTCAGATTTCAGTTTTATCAACAAGTGCCTTGCTACCTCTTCGAAATACTGCTTTGTTTTGCAGTTCAGGTACCTCTGTGGATTAACAGTGAGCTCATCACAAAACAGTAACAAGTGTCAGTCACTTAAGAGCTGGTACCTGTTCAAATATTAACTTGATGAAAAATGTTTTGCATCTGAATTTTTTGTATATATAACTTTTACTGAAGGCAAAACTGTTTTTATTTCTCATGACATCAGTACTTTCTTATGCATTCCTCTCTGATGGCGCAGAACTCCAAAGAGAGTGTGTGTAGCAGACAAAGCCGTTAAACTTCTCAGATTGGATATGGCTGTGTTTGCATCCAAAAAGACAGGTATAAAAAATTCAAGAAAATATTTAATTTAATATTATAAAAATACTCTTTGGGTCCTTCTATATTAATTATTCAGGTGCTATCTCTTGATGTTTTGTTTTTGCCATTTTACTGTTTCAAAGAACCAACCAGCAGTCATCTTTGTTCTGCTAAGGAAGAAAAAAAGGCAACATTTATGTCAGAGTTATTCAGCCATAGAACAGGTCATAGTTTGGTTGAAAAGAAACAGAGTTAGTGCTGACTTTACCCACTCAGCCATAAATTTGTTTCACTTTGTGTTGTGACAATATCTGCATGAATGGAGTCCTAGGTACTTTTAACATTGCTACTGTGTGTAATATTAATGTAGTAATAAAATAAAACATTAATGCCCCTGTTTTATTGGTTTAGGATTAGGAACTAAACCAGTGCAATGTTTCTTTTTCTCTTCCAGTAATAACCTTGATGGTGCCATGGAATACCTTGAGACTCTTTTTACCTCTGGAGAGCTGAAGTCCGAATCATCAAGTTCAAGCATTGCCTTTGTCTTTAGAAAGTTGATTGAAGAAAAAGTGGAACCAGCTTTGGAGAGATGTAAGTCAGCCAAAAAGAATTGGTTGTATGCCATAGGTCCCAGGTTCCATTCCTGGCATATCCAGTTAAAGGATCTCTGGTAGCAGGTACTAAGACTTCTTACTTGTTACCAAGACCATAGATATGATGTTTTGTACCCATAGGAGGTAGGCTCGGCCATGGCTGGTCTAGGAGATGTCTTCCATTCCCTCTCTTGAGGCAGCCTTTTCTCCTATTTCTTCAGTGGATGGTTGTGGATTCCATGCCTGCTCTGATAATCTGACTCTGTTCCATGCATTCGAGTTTATTAGCCTATCCTTACCCACACATACTATGTTGATATTTGTGACCATGTAAGTTTCAAAATAAGTAACTTTTATAAAGCTTCCCAGTCTCATCTTCTAAAGGCAATTCTTACTTGCCCCAGGTGAGTTAGTCACAGCGGTCACTGAGTGTTTGTGTGCGGGGGGGGGGGGATATTTGTGGATTTCCTGCATTGTGCAGGGACTAGATGACCCGGGAGATCCCTTCCATCTCTATGATTCTAATTCTGATACAAGTTAATTCACATTTTTACTTATTTGTGTTTCTTTAAAGAGAAGCTTCAGTTTTCTGTAGCTTCATCCAATTATACGACTCTCTATTGAGGAAAATCCTTCTGGACATTCTATATTATTTTTAGATTCCAAGCAAAGCCCATCCTGTTTTTCAAAAGCTTTTGGAATGTTGTTAATTTCTTTAAAAGAAATTTGATGGGTTCATAATTGGTATAGTTTGTTGTTTTTTTCTGTTGTAATTGGCTGGTTGAGCTCTTGTGAAATGGTTTTGCTGTCTGTTGCTGGTCACAAATGCTGGGGTTTTTTCCTGTTCTTTGGTGTGCTATACTGATACTGCTTTATTATGATGGGTTTTGTAACAAGCTGCCTTAAATGCCATACCTGATATTGAAATTACTTGTTCAGTACCGCTATATGTTATTGGTGTGTTTTTAAAACAAAGGGATTGTTGCTTCTATAACTGTCCATTTTATTTCAATCATTTATTTTTCAGTGAGTGCCATGGCTGAACGATTTGCTAATCAGTTTGGAATGTACAGGCCTGTCACAGACCTTTTCCTTCAGTATATCAGTGCAGGAAGAGTAGATGATGCCAGATTTCTACTAGAGGTAATAATATACCAGAACTCTAACAATGCTCTGAGGCTTGTCAAAAGTAACTTGATGCATTCTTAAATGTAGAGCATCTTGAATTTCATTTGCATGACCTGGGCTACAGATTGGGAATTCTAGAGGAATACGATGCATGCCAGAGTTGTATTGGTTTGGGGAGGGAGCAATTGCTTTGTTTTTTATCTAATGTGAAATGTCCCAAACCACAGGAATAACGGCTATAAGGGTAGTATCCGGCTGGGGCTTTTGAACTGTATTTCTCTTAGCAGAACATTCTCCCTCTCCTAATATCTTGAATGAAATAATTATATAAATGTCTTGGTTCCAGTACCCCGCCCACCACCCATCCCGTTTTCTGCATCCTAGAGGAAACAGGCCGTGCTCCAGAGTAGGTGGGAGGGAGAAGAGCCAAGAATAAATGATGGCCAAAGTGAGATAAGACACAGCTGCCTTTAATTGCAATAGGTTTTAATTGTCATAAACAATTTGAGGCCGATTTTTGGCTGAAAAGCTGAAGATAAATGCCATAAATCTTCACTGGGAACTCTTTTTTAAATAAACATTTTTTTCCTTTCATTCCATAACAGCATCTTTTGAATAGCCAAACACCTTCTCTGAGTACCACTGAAGGCTTATTATTATTAGTATTGCTAATAGAAGCTGCATTTGCTTCCTGCTTAGTTTGTGTGGCACTGACACATTCTGACAAATGCAGATCTCTGGTGGTCCTCAGTCTTTCCAACTTTTAAAACTGGCTGTCTTCAGTGAATGAGACAACGGCGTTCATGCCACTTTAACAGTGCTAAATATAAAGCTGAGAAATATGCAGAATGAACCATGGGTGATAAGAGCTGCCATTGGCAGCATACACAAACAGGCTCCGACGGGAAGTCTTTTCCCAGCAGGTGGCAGTCAAACAATCACAGTGATCCTGCAGATTGCTGCTTTTGTGTAGACTCCCTGTGTCAAATTGAGGCCCGTTACCAATTTGTGATAGTAAATAGTGCTACATTCACTTACGTTCTTGCTTAACTGCTAAGTACGTTAAAGGGTAAGAGGAAAGAAAAACCCTCTCTTTAGTCATCAGAAGATTTTGTGGCATCTGGGGGAGGGGGGAATTGGCAGTGGTGAATTTGATCCATGTCTGCTGCTTATATAATTAAGCGAACTATATATTCAGTGCTTAGGTTGTCGCCTTGTCCTCTAAGTTTATTTTTATGTGGGCTCTTCAAACTTAATTATTACATAATAAAAACCTGGTTTACTTAGTTTAGAAACGGTAAAGGGAATTTGAAATAACTATCTGATAATTGTTTCAGAGGGTAGCTGTGTTGGCCTGCAGTAGAACTACTAGACTTGAGTCCAGTGGCACCTTAGAAACGAATAGGATTTTCAGGGTACCTGGCAAGTATCTCAAAAGCTCATACTCCCAAACTTTTGTTGGTTTCTAAGGTGCTACTGGACTCAGATCTAGCTATTTTATCTGGTAATTGTGGGTGGGAGATGAATGGTACTGAGCAAAGTATGCATTGTGGGAAAGCTGTAATTTGCAAAACAAACTAGCGAGCAGAAAGGAATTACTACTTGTTTTCCTGAAAATTGTTGTGACCCATTTGTTACAGAGTGTATGACTTGAGGAAACCAAAGTAAGCATCCCTGAATCTGTAGGGGTAGGTCAAGGCCTAAATCTAGTCTGGGATCCAAAGAACTTTGCAACTAGTTGCACACTCCCAAATTTGGGGCTTTTTAAACAGCAGCCCTCTGGGTTTCATGGCAGCACTGTTTTACAGTACCTCATTTCAGTTGCACACAACTTGGAAGTTTGTGTCTTTTCTACAGGTCACTGATCTCACCATACTACAGTAACTAAGGGTTGATTATTATAACAAGCTTTTTGTGGAGCTGCCCTGGAAGACAACTCAGAAACTTCATTTGGTTCAAAATGCAGCTCCCCATTTATTATCTGGGAGCAAATAACCAGTTTTAAGGTCTTTTTGCTGGCTGCCACTCTGTTTCTGAGTGCAATTTGAGATACTGGAACTTAGCTTTTAAGAGTTCTTTCACAATTGGGGACCCACATATTTTAAGGACTACTTCTCCCTGCATGTATTGTGGTCAGGGCAGTATAATGCTAGCTTTATTCATTCCAGAGGTGTTTTGTCTTATTTTTCCTACATTCTTACCCACCCTGGGTATCAACTACATAAAGAGAAAGGCTGGTTTAGAAATATTTCATTTTAAATAAATAAAACGGATTATGGTGAGGTACATGGGCTGTGCAGCTCTTTACAGTTCAATGTTTAATGTTAAGCCATTTCTTGCATATGTGATGAACCCTTTCCTTCAAACCCTTTCCTTTCTCCCTAAGGGAGATTTCCGGAGGCACTCAAGGAAGTGATGGTCCGCCCTCTCTTGAAAAAGCCATCTTTGGAGCTGGCTGAATTGGCCAACTACCAGCCGGTTTCCAACCTGCCTTATCTGGGCAAATTAATCGAGAGGGCAGTGGCAAAACAGTTGCAGAGCTTTCTGGATGACGCTCCTGTATTAGATCCCTTCCAGTCTGGCTTTCGCCCAGACACGGGACGGAGACAGTGCTGGTCGCCCTTACTGAGGACCTCCGGAGGCATCTGGATCGGGGCGGTTTGGCAGTGCTGTTGTTGTTAGATCTGTCAGTCGCCTTTGACACGTTCGACCATTAGCTACTAGCCCACCGCCTCGCCGGCATGGGGATACAGGGGCTGGCCTTGCAGTGGCTTGTCTCCTTTCTCCAAGGCCCTGAGCCCACTTGCAGGGAGGGAGGGCTATAAATGCAATAAAATAAAAATAAAATAAATAAAACATGGAATTAAGGGATGGCAAATGCTGTGTGCAGAAGGGACCTTCTGTTCGTGGAAGAGTAGTTTTACATCTTGGTTGGAGCATTGCATGAAAAAAGTAAGACTAAATCCAGATATGATGATTTGGTTTTGCGTGGGCTTGTGGAAGGCTTGCACAAGCAGAAACATGAGAACTGCCTAGAAATTACCTGTTACAGCATGGCATGAACTTGGACGAGGTATCTTCTTTCTGCTGACAGTTCTTTATTTCTAATGCTGTATTAACCCTACTGCTTGTTTCTTTGGAGCATCTCTTGAAGGCATCTATCATAAAGTAATTATTTGCCTTAATAACTATTCAAGCTTGGCAGGGAAGGAGGATAGAAATTTAATAATGAATCAAAGTACAGGGATTTCAACTTGGCTTCCTTTTCTACCATTCATTTGAGGAGTGATGCTTTCAATGATAAACTTTTCACTGAGATCTCCAAATACTTGACAAGGCAGCATTATATACATTGTTCATTCTTAATAGCTTATTGAATTAGTTTTTATTCACAGATGTCTACAATATCAGCTTATAAAATAATTCACTGTGCCACCTGTGTGTTCACATGTTCTACAAACTAGAATTTTCCTATAATGTGAGAAAGTTATTTTTTTATTTAAGAGTGCACTTTTTTCAAAAATGACGCTTTGAAGCATAAACTAAAATATTGTATGGCATACTTGATTTTTTTTTTATTGTTATCGTTTCCGATGATGGGATAGACACTTGATTTACTGGGTCTGTCACAAACTTTTTTTAAGTTTAACTTTTGTCTCTTGAGCACTGGCTGTCTGTTGCAGAGAAAGCCTTTTATAAAATAGAGAGATTGAAATCAGTCCTTTTGTATGCATAAGTGTAGGTAATTATACTTTAAAGAGAACTTGCTTTGTACATTTTAATTTTTATAAAGAAACGAGCAGTTATCTCCCTGACACCTTATTAAATGTATAATTAACCTTATGATCCCTAGCTCACTTGTGAATGCTTGGCAGAATAATTGGAGAGGAATAGTGTTCTCCCCCCCCCCTTTCTTTCTTTTACAGTCCTAAATCTCTTTTTCTGTAGGATGTTAAAGCATTTTTTCATTTTCCATTCCTCCCCCCGCCTCAGCAAACCTAATGCTTACTGTGCCAAGGACAGCATTTGCCAGGGAGCAAAAAAAGGGAGAAAAAATTGGCATACCACACCATTTGTTTTCCTTTTCTGCAGGTTTTTAATAAGTGGTCGGCGATTAAGGCCTTTGGTAATAATGATATATTACTGATTATTGTCAGCCTTTCTAATTGGAAGTTTTCACCTTAGCTAGTTTTATTTATCAAGAGACTACAGTTGCTTTTGCTCATTTAATTTTCTCTCTTCCTCCTCCCTATTTCATTCTAAAAGAGATGCAGTGCAATAAGTGAACAAAAGAGGAATCTGGTGGCTTTCATTGCTCAGGCATCCCAGCAACCAGGACAGGTAGAACAACTTTTCTGCTTTAATGTAATTTGTATGTTCTCTCCAGCATCTTCCACTTAATTCTGCCCTCTGAGCAGCATTCATGGCTATTTAGCATTCGGGGCACAGATGTTAACACAGTGCATTTTATCCATCAAGAAAGGAAAGAAAAGCAAAATCTTTAATGACTCAGTAAACCCATAAGTTTGGAGCTTGGGGGCAGTGTAGAATATGGAATATGTTATTAAATGATGCACCACAAACAGTGGTTGGTCTGTAGTCCATGAAATGTATTAGACAATGTAAGCACTGTGTAGAGCAATATATAGCACATGTACTATTTGTAATTCTGTTCCTATTTTGGTTTATTTGTTTTCAGTTTCTTTACTGTATTCAGTGACATTTATGGGGGGAAACAGCTGGTATACTCAAACTGGGGAATTTATTCATCAGTGGCATAAATACTTCCAAATATTACTAAAAATTATTGAAGAGCTCAGATGTTAAAATTGGCCCCTTCGGCATTTAATGCAGGGGTGGTTGCTTACCATACTACCCCCCCCCCAAAAAAAATCAGTATCTTCCCTGCAGAGGAACCTGGTTGAGCCATTCACGGGTGCTCTCTTGCATTGACCAACATCCACCCTTAATGAGGCTTCTGATAACGGTATTTGCATGTATATGATGTCTGCCACGCCATGACGGGCAGGACAGATTCATCAGCTGCTGTGCTGTGGTGCTGTAAATCCTTAGCACTGTTTTTCTTGCAGAGATTTGGTTTGTTTTCAGAAAAATGAGTCAGCACCTACAAGGACTCCTGGGGGGGAGATAAGCAGTTGAGAAATTACCACCCCTACCCTCATCTGTCTCTAGAAGATACTATATTGATGTCTGTTTGCCTAATATTGGGGAAAGATGCTGTACGATAGTTTCTGAGGTTGCAGGCCATGATTGTGAAGAACCACTTCAACTACTAGTTCACTACAAGTGTCTCTTAAAGTCCACAATCTCCAAGCAGGCTGCCAGGGTTAATTGTGAATTGGCTGTAGAGTGTTTCAACATGCAAAGAGGTGATGTCATGGAGTGAATCTACTCAGATACTGAAAATCACAGTTCTATATAAAGTTCTAAAAAAATGTAACAGCAGCTTTAGAAATCACAATATTTCAAAAGAACCAATTTAGGAATGTGTCTATTTTACCTTTATACTAATACCTTGGTACACTTATTCTGTGGAATTCACCTTGAGTTCCAGAGAGAAAGGCAAACTGTAAAGAATGTAAATAAATACATTTGAGAATCTACAGACCATTTTTCTACTGAGGCAACACCTAAAAATGGTTAAAAAAATCATACACTGCTACTAATAATAAAGCAATAAAGCATTCATAGTTATCAATAAAACTGTCAATATAAACTAGATTGCACAGCCAGGTTAAAAAAAAATGCATTTCCAGGTTAAAAACCAGCAGAAAATATCCCATTACATAGCAGGGAAAGCCAATTTAAAGAGAGAGGATTTCACTTGACATTCAGCAGTCAAGCGTATAGAAATCAAATGAATATCACAAGGCATTTCATGTTGTAATCCAAAGAGAGCCTAGCTCTGAACTTTAAAAAAAGGTGGGGCACAGGAAAAATATTTGTATGTGACTCTGATAAGAATTTTTAAATTGAAGTTGAGGATCTCTGGATTTTAATGAGTATACAGCTCACAGAGAACTTCATGTTGCTGTTGATCAAACAGCATAAATTGGAATATGCATTCATATAGAAACTGCTTAAATTAAATCATGAGGTAAATTATCCCGTCCTTTGAGACATTCCGAATGGTTCCATCATCCAAGGACTGCAACCTTCAGTACCATCCAACATGTACTCTTATAAGGGAAGATTTGGCTAGTTAGAGAGTCAAACAGTTCTGTTTCTGGCAGCAAGCAATCTGTTTAAAAGAAGGTATTAATAGGAAAAGTAGACCACTGAGATCACGTGACTTCTCTTAAGCAGGTACGTTGCTGTTACTTAAAAGAACCCATTTTAGAAAACAATGCATAAAATATTTGTTAAGGGGTACTCTATTAAACTACATGGAATTACAGTGCTTCAAAATGCAGATGAGACTTGCCTTCTCTGGTTTATAAGAAGTTCTTAATCACTTTTTGTCAGAAAAAGATTAAGGACACAATCCACTGAAAAGTTGTCCTGTGCAAGCTGCCCTGAGAGTAGGAGCTGAACAAGCCACAGTATTTTCTAGAGGATTGTGTTGTACGTCTTCATCTTCCCAAATACATAGGATTACATTAAAGAGTGATGTTCTGTTAGTCATGGATTTGATGGTTTTCTAATTTGCTTAAATAAGTCACAATTGAGAGCAGCATGTGTGCTACATCTATACACTGCTTTTCTGACCAATTTTTTATATGTAACCTGTCTTCATAGCCCTATACAATAGCCGTAATAGCCTACCACAAATTTAGTAGTAGTTTGGAGGCTTACATCAAAGAAACTGTTGTTGGACATGTGAGTGATATTATTAGTATTTATTATTATTACTGCTTTTTACATTACTAATATAACATAAGAATGGGAGCATAACAAAGAGGATTTTACGGTCTGGTTTCTTGTTCTCTATTTAAAAGCACTGATCCTGCCTGCACATACTTCTAGTTGTCCACCATAGCTGCATCGGGCGTAACTTTAATGACAGAAAGGTGGAATACAAATTTTCTAAAATAAAATACATTCTTCCTTGTCACAGGTTCTTATGAAGGCGTCTTTCTCCATTTATATAGAAAACCCAAAGTCTATTTCTGTTTTTAATTTTTCTAGGTTCATAAAATCATGACATTGTTAGAACTGATTCCTGACTTTCCAGATATGAAAGTTGTATACACTTTCCTCATGAGAAGTTATGGTAAGGTATAGCTTATTTAAATTTGGAATTTCATGGACATCTCAAGTACTTCAGAACACCATGCATAGTTTAACACTTAAGATTCTTCTTTAAATATATGCATTTCAGAGCCTATATAGCTTGTTAATGGCTCAGAGACAACACCAGTGAAATCTGCACTGTAGCTGATGTTTATTTGGTCCAGACAAAATCATACTTTAACAAACTTATGGCAGGGGAGAAGGATATTGAATGTTAAAAAGGCCTTTGTACAAGGCCTTGGAAGTTAAAGGAGATAATATTAAACTATGTGAACAGTCATCTGTTATATAAAGTTTCATAGTATGCCATGTATATTTTAGCACATCAGTTTCAGACTACACTGTTTATTTTGCACACGTTTTAAATGTCTACCTTTAGCCACAAACTAATTTTTCTCAATGAGATGTTAGCTGTTGATACTCTCATGCGCCTCTGATTCTACAGGTTGCATCTGAATGTCACATTTGCCTCCCCCCCCCCCAGCCTGTCCCCTGGAAGAGGGTGGGATTGCTCAGGTGGCCAGGAAATACCTCATTCAGACATCCACAGTGCAGTATCAAGGGCACATGCAAAGCTATGACAATTACCAAGTAAATATTTCCCTTTGGAAAGTAACAAGTGAAGAAGTCCCTATTAAGTTGTGTATACGTGTTAAGAAATTTCATGACCATCTTTAGAAACCTAAAGTTATATTAATTAGCAATGTTCTTACCTTTTTCCATCCCTAAATTCAAAATTCTCTGCTGCAGGAGGTTTATGTGACCTCAGACGTTGTTAAAGGGCAGGCAGTGTTTCTACTTTTCAGATAGAACAGCTAGATTCAAGTCCAGTAGCACCTTAGAGACTAACAAGAGTTTCAGGGTATGAGCTTTGGGGAGTCAAAGCTCCCTTCGTCAGATTGCGAAAGCCCCCCCAAAAAACTTTTTTGCTGGTCTCTGAGGTGCTCTATGGGACTCAAACGTAGCTTTTTCTACTGCAGACCTTTTGAAACTGTTTTTCAGATAATATTTTTGTGACCAGTTTTTCTGAAGTATGAAAGGTGAATATGTTGCAGAAAAGTGAGCTGCAAAGATAGGCTGCCTACGAGCCAGAAATCATGTAGTCTCCCATTCTGCTTGTCACCAGAGTTGTAAACCTCTGGGACTGTGTCCAGGGTATTTGGGGGGGAGGGGGGATTGAGAGAGAAAGAGAGCTCTTTTTAAATCCTAGCCAAGAATATACCAAGAAAACGTCTCAGTTGTGCGGTCCATTAAACATAATCTCAGTATTAGATCTTCCTTTTTTGGTGTTTTTTTTTTCATACAATAGATACTTCTATTTTGAAGAAATGGGAAGTTAAGAATTTCTATTATACCTTCATTAAACCATCACTTTGTGCTGGTTCTGAAGCCTCCCACAGTTAAAAAGAAACTCTTCCACTTGCAGCTGTGAGTGGGAAGTTTTTCCTCGGCAAATGGAGGTGTCTGCAGTATACATCTCTGCAGAATAAGCTTTGTAGTTTTCCTTATTAAAAGTGTTAAGTAACTTTCTATTGTGAAGACAGCTATCGAAAAGGTAAATGAAAAAAGTAAATCAATTGAATATAATTTTCCAGGTCCTAGGCTAGGACCAGTTCAGTGGCTCTGCCTTTCATCACAAAAACAGAAGGAAAGGCATCATATAAAGAGATGCTGCTTGAGAGCTGCCGTGGGAATGGGAATGGGAATCAATAGAGGAATGTTCTTGTTTTTTCTTTCTACACCAGGATTCTTGAACATTGCTTTGAGTCCTTTGTTGCAGGAAAAACAATTCATAATTATACATGACCAGATAAACTAGGAATCTTAAGTCTGAATCCAAGCTTGGTAATCAAATTAATTTATACTCTATGGTTTTTTGCCTTTTGTGTCTTCTTTTTACAAATGACTTGAAATTCAATAACCTAACAAGGAATTCTGACCAGGCCATTGTATATTCAAAGTGGTATAGTCACTAGAGTGCTAGAGTAGGATTTGGGACCCAGGTTTGAATCCCCACTCCTCTGTAGAATTTTGCTGGGTAACCTTGGGCCAGTCATGCAGAGTCAGCCTAACTTACCTGTTGTGAGGAAAAAATGGAGGCAAACGATGTAAACCATTTTGGGTCCCCATTGGGAAGAAATGTGGGCTGTAAATACAATAAATAAACAAACATTGGAAATCTGACTATAGACACTGCTTAGAACTAACAAATGAAAGAAGAAAAGGAGGGGGAGGTTGGATTTATACCCCACCCTTCACTACCTAAAGGAGTCTCAGAGTGGCTTACAATCTCCTTCCCCTCCCCACAACAGACACCCTGTGAGGTAGTTGGGGCTGAGAGAGCTCTCTTGAAGACTGCTTGTGAAAGAACAGCTCTGAAAGAGCTTGTAACTGACCCAAGGTCACACCAACAGCTGCATGTGGAGGAGTGGGGAATCAAACCTAGTTCTCCCAGATTAGAGTCCACACTCCTAACTACTACACCACACTGGCTCTCAAAGAAAGACTGTTCCTAGTTCACTTCTAGTGATGGGCAATGTTCCTTCTAAGCTGTCGACTGTTGTGAGCAAAAATTCTATCTTGTGAGCCAAAAACTCTACAAGCATAAAAGTTCTGAGCAGTGTTCCCTCTAAGCTGAGTTAGTGTGAGCTAGCTCACAGTTTTTTAGCCTCCAGCTCACACATTTTTCTCTTAACTCAGGAAGGATAGCTCCCGAGCAAACTAATTTATGCAGTAGCCAAATTACTGCTCATAGCTTTAATGCAGTAGCTCACAAAGTGGATTTTTTGCTCACAAGACTCTACAGCTTAGAGGGAACATTGGTTGTGAGTGAGCCTGAATTTTTAAAAAAATAAATAAATGATATTTCAGTTTACACACATACAAAAAGGAAGGAAGGAAGGGGAGTAGTAGAAAGAAAGCAAATAGATGACGGGTAGCCATTAGAGTTTTCTGTTGGGCTCCCCCCGCTTCCAGGTGGGAGGGGGACCAAAGGGAGTTCTGAAATGGCTCCCCGCCCTTTAAAGCAAGCAGCGCGGGTAGGTACACCAGCCAGCTGCTTGCTTCAAAGGGCGGGCAGCCATCAGAGTGCTCTCTTTGGCTCCCCACTGCTTCCAAGTGGGGGGAAGCGAAAGGGAGAGCTGAAATGGCTTTCTGCTCTTTAAAGCAAGCGGGGTGGTGGGCCCGCCCATCAGAGTGCTCCATGTGGCTCCCCTCTCCCCTCCCACCCTTCCAAGCACAGGCTGTTGCACGTTAGTGGGAACCCTGGTGAAGAGGGAGCCAAGCCTCACTTTGGAGGGATTCCCTCTTTTGACTTGCTTTCAACAGTTCTTTCCATCCCTAGCCTTCAATTCTGGCTGTCAGCAGGTTTTACTTTATTAATCTTCCCCCACCACCACCACCAAGTCACAGTTGACTTATGGCGACCCTGTAGGGTTTTCAAGACAAGAGGCATTCAGAGATGGTTTGCCATTCCTGCCTCAGTGTTGTGACCCTTGACTTCCTTGGTGGTCTCCCATTGAAATACTAACCAAGGCAACCCTGCTTAGCTTCCAGCCTCTGCTATCCAGGTCAGGGCTATCTTTTTTACTTCCGAGTCTAAAAGGAAGAGGCTTTTTTAAGGAAAGAGGAGGGCAAGAACTTCATTTTAAAAACTGCCACTTAAAGAAAAGAGTACTTTCTTCAGATTTTGGAATACAGAGTGTTCCTTTTTACAGTAATCCACTTTAGCCAAATTTGGCTTGAGAAAGAAATCCAAGACAGATAGCCAAGTAAGGTTTCTTTCAGTTACCTAAGCTTTTTGCTTATACTTTCCAGTAGAAAGAAAGCCATTGTAGCTACAACTGCTACTTTAGTGTAATAATAGAAAGGGAAATCCACCATATTTTTTCAGACTTGGCACAGGGACAAGGAAGTCAGTTTATCTCTTAGACCTGCAATGCAGAAGTGCCTCAGGAGTCCCCCAAATTTGGCATCTCCACTTTTCAGCCCTCATAATTCTTCAAGAGACAAATTTAATCTGCAATTAAAGCTGTACCTCATTTATTCACAACAATTATTCGATTAACTCCTGCATCCCTACTTCAGATCTACTTAATCCAAGAATTTTTTAATTAGCTATTACTATAGAGTAACAAACTTAAGCCTGTTAGCTTCTTGCAAACCATATGCATGAGCCCTAAATTGAATGGTGATGGAATTTCTGGCATAATACATTCTTACGTTAAATCTCTCCTGCAATTTTTTCCTCTTTGCTTTCTCCTTAGCATTAGACGGGGATGTTGCTTCAGCAAAAGCTCTGTATGAGAAAATGAAAGCAGAGGAATTGCACCCAGACGAGTTGTTCTTGAAACGCTTGGCCGTCCTCCTGAAAAACGCTGGAGAGCCTGTTCCTTTCACGGAGCCCCCTGTGAGTGTTTACCCATTTTCAAATGAAATACCTCTGCAGACTTGCGTGTGTGTGTGTGTGTGTGTTGTGTGTTAAAACAACTAGCAGCATACTTAATTATGCTGGGATTAAGGCTTCACAGAGAACCCTCAGAGGAGCCGGGCAAATGAAGCACAGAGTGGGTTGGTAGGCATTGTAGTAATCTGGCATTAGACGAGACTGGTAGGTGAAGGAAACCTTTGGGGGCTCCTGTGTTCAAAGTACAAGAGCATTATTCAGCATTCGTGTTGAGGTGTGCGTTTATCCAGCATCCTTGTAGTGTTTTATCGCCAGCATTTCAGAATAGGTTTAGGTGTCAGCTAATTGCTAGTTTTTAAAGGCAAAAGGTTCCCCCTCCCCAAAAAAATAGCATTTATAGGAAGGAAATGTAAAACATATGAACTAATTTTCTCAGGCAGCTTGACTTACCTTAATGATTTTGCCAACAGAAACACATACTGCAGCCCCTCGGTAAACTCTGCCTAATTGAGGGAAATAATTGCATATAAAGCATTAGTCCATTACTTAGGATGAGAGTCTACAAAAACAGGGACTGAAGATGTAATTAGTAGGGTTAATTAGTGTGTGTGTGTTGTTTGTTTGTTTGTTTTTGAGCTAGGGTTATCTAAGACCTGTTTTGGAGATAGTTTATTTTCTCCGGTAGTCAGAAATCTCACTTTTCATTTAGATGCATGAATGAGCTAAAACAGTAAATTTGTTTATGGTGTACTCAGAAGGAAATGTACTCCACATGCACATTTATGGGAGATGTAGTATTATTTAGATCAGTCGCTATCAAACGTTTGGGTAGTGGCCGGGTGATGATTGCTCTTCCTGATTAGGAACAGGGTACCAATTCTGGTCTTAGAGGCCAGTGCTCGGAAAACAGGTTTCACCTTCTGATGCTTGGGGAGCAGGGAGATTTGAGCTGTGTTTTTAGTATCTACAATAAAAATAGTCACTTGCCTTCTTTCCAACCCTTCTCTTTACCTTCATTCTCTTACAGGAGAGCTTCAAATTCTATGCAGAGAAACTACGGAAAGAACAAGAAGAACATTCATCAGATGAAGATTAACTTTTTTATACACTAGTTGCTGCTGTTAATATTGTCACTGTGAGAGACTGTATTAAATAATGTGTTGTTGAGAAAAAATAAAATTGAAAATAGGACTTTTCAATGTAATATACCTGACGTGTCTAAAATTGAGTCCTGAATTTCTTGCTATTTCTAAGTCTTGTGGATCTTGCTGGACATAGCAGCATGATGGTAGCAAAGTATTCCCTTCATACATGGCTGTGTGTGACACGTGTAAACTTTCATTACCAGTGCGGGGACACACCAAACAATTCGAGCTCTGTTCTAAGGAATCCCAAATTCCATACTTCCTGAGTATTTTCTTCCAAAAAATTTTGGATACATATACTTTCACCAGTTGCTTCCAAGATTCAGAATTCGTTTGACAAGAACCAGTTGAATAATGGTAAGAGGTGAGGACATGGGCTTTGGGCATAGTGACAAATAATTTAGTCACGGTGCAGAGATACACTTCTAAGTACACTTTTCCTGGATGATTTCTGGTGAAATAAGGCTCTTTAAGATTTAAAACAGACTTGTGTATTCTGCCAGGTTCACCACACCTGCTAACATAGGTGCAGAATATATTCAGCCACAAACTATTCGGGGGTTTCCTTTTTTATGAGCTTGATCTTCATTCCTAAATAGGGAAATGTATTCCTAATTAGGAAAATGCCTGTACATTTTGTCATGTTAAAACTCTGGACACCAAAGGATGTCATAACCTTCAGGCTTCAAGCAAGTTTTAATTAAGCTGTACATTTTCTCATGAAAACATGTGTTTCCTAGCATATGCTTTTCATCAACTCCATAATTTTGCAGTCCATTGAAGTGCGCTCTTGTGTTTCTTTTCCTTTGTAAATGTAGCACACAAAATGGGGAAATAGTATGCAATACTGGATAATTTAGTCACCTTATCTTGCCTTTTGTTGTCTTTGTCAAGCCTTTGGGCTATAAGTCATACGTACATTTTTAGTGATCACTATGGAATGACATTTGCACATAGCAGGTGTAAATTAATCGCAAACAAATAAACTTGCAAAAGGATCCATGATTAATAAGACATTCCTTATTTTCCCTGGTATTTGTTTTTCTTCTCCTGGCTCTTCTATTGTTGTTAAATGCCCATTAAGGGCACAGTTGGGGCTCCTGGAACGAGGTCTGTTTTGGCTGGTAGAGTTATAGGCAACAAGTGTTCTAAACAAAATACTAAATTTATTTAGCTGATGGAGAGAAAATGATAAATAGCTATTCTGCCCCTTTAAGGACTGACTCTAGAACCAGCATTATGTAGTCGGCAGCATGTTAGGTTGGAACATGAAGTGTATGATGCTTTCTTTTCACTGAGTCTACACCAGGAATTAATTATTGTATGCATTATGTGTAGAATAGTCAGGAGATCTGAAGGTTGTCCGGCAGTCACAAGTTCTAGCTCTTAGTGTTATGCTAGTGGTGAGCGAGACTTGTTTTTAGGGGCTGAGAGAACTCTGAAAGAACTGTGACTGGCCCAAGGTCACCCAGCTGGCTTCATGTGGAGGAGTAGAGAATTGAAACCAGTTTTCCAGATTAGAGTCCACTGCTCTTAGCCACTGCACCAAACTGGCT
Organism: Gekko japonicus; assembly: GCF_001447785.1. NCBI lineage: Eukaryota > Metazoa > Chordata > Lepidosauria > Squamata > Gekkonidae > Gekko > Gekko japonicus. The sequence goes on from NW_015165254.1 coordinate 230,411, forward strand.
CTCTGCATCAGTATTACCTGCTCTACTGAGCAAGATTTCCCTAACGTCTAGTTTAGAGGCCTTTCCTAGCCTCAGGAGATGCCAGGAAAAGAACCTCAGTCCTTATTCATGGAAAATATATACCACTGGCATTTGAAGCCCCCTCCTCCCGTGTTCAAACCCCACCCCCCCAAGTGATGACACTGACTGAATCAGGCAAACCTGTCTTTCTGGTCTTGTAAGGATAAACAGATACTCTCAGGAAGAATGCCACTCTGAACCCTTTGGAAGAAAGCTGTGATAAAAATGCAGTGAATAGGGATGTTCTTCGAAATGAGATTTGCTGTGAATCTTTCCATTCCTAGTTAAATGTTGAAGAAGAAAAAGAATAGGGATGTGTACCTGGGGGGAAATGGTATTTTTGGGATTTCAGGAATAGGTTCCATATTGGTATTCTGGCATATTCAGGTCCCCCAGCACCATTTCAGCATTCTGATTTGGAGTGCTTGTTTTTCTTCTCAGAATTCCAAAATTTGGGGGGGGGTCTGTTATTCCCTACATTGGGACTCTAGGGGAGCTGTTTCCAAGTAAATGATACCACAATTGAAGGAAATCTAGTCCTGCCTGTCCACTAAATGTCTCCCAAGCTACAAGCAAATTGGAACAAGGGGTCCAGTTATAGAAGCCCCTTAACAAGGTGCCCCTAGGCATCCTACTTGTCTCCATTGTTTCCTATTGTGGGGGAAAATCTCATGCTTTCTCCAGGGCAAAGAAGCCAGTAGCCAAACACACAAGAGGACCCAACTGGCCCAAAGTTTCCAAATGCAAACAGAACCAGCGTCAAACCAGAGAATCACAGCAGAACTTACAGTCCAAGGGGTCAAGCCCAACACTACCAATGTCAAACCAGAGAATCCAAGCCAACCTGGCAAGCCAGTACCAAGGCAGCCAGCCAGATCTAACAAAACACAAGACATACCCTAATGTCACTTCCCCAAAGAATGCCTCAGAAAGCAAGCTGGAGAAGACGTTTGGGGCACCCAAGTTCTCTCTCTCTACAGTCTGCAGCCTGTACTATCACTAGCTTGCAGAGGAGCCTCAGGAGCTGCAGCTGCCCTTCATCACTGGCAAGGCTGTTCCTTATAAAGAAGAAACAACACTGATATAGCATGTGTGATCTTCATTTTAGATGTTTATGTGGGTTCTGCTTTTTTAAATTGACATACTCGTCTACTTTCCTAACATCTACTCCGCTCTGGTTAGACCTCACCTAGAGTATTGTGTTCAGTTTTGGGTACCACAATTTAAGAAGGATATAGACAAGCTGGAACATGTCCAGAGGAGGGCAACAAAGATGGTGAGGGGTCTGGAGACCAAGCCCAGAATGTCAGACCAGAATCAATGGGTTGAAATTAAAAGAGTTTTCAGCTAAACACAAGGAAGAACTTCCTGACAGAGTGGTTCCTCAGCAGAATGGTGGGCACTCATTTGGAGGTTTTCAAACAGAGGTTAGATGGCCATCTGTAAGCAATGCTGATTCTGTGAACTTAGGCAGATCATGAGAGGGAGGGCAGGAAGGGTTGCATCAGTGATTAGTTCTTGTGGCCCTTATGTGCCCAGGAAATTCTGATCACCACTTTGGGGTCAGGCAGCAGTTTTTCTTGTGGCCAGGGATCCTGGAGGTTTTTTTGCCATCTTTTGGGCGTGGAACAGTGGCCACTGGGGGTGTGGGGGGAGGTATTTGTGAATTTCCTGCATTGAGCATGCGGTTGGACTAGATGACCCTGGAGGTCACTTCCAACTATGATTCTGTGATCTCTTGTTCCGGTGAGATTTTTGGGGTTTTTTCTTTATGACAATGGCAAGAACAATATTTTTAACCACATTTAATTTTCTGCACAGAATTGTGCCAAGAGGTGCTGAGCCCCACAAAGATTCCCCTGTGCCAAGCAGCAGCTATGGCTCAGTTAAGGGCTGATTGGCTTGTTTAGAGTTTTTTTAAGAACATAATTTGGAGACTGGATTTTATGTAGTTCCAATCGGACTGGGTGGCTTCCCTGCTGTTTCTTGCTGCTTCTGCAGTTTAAGCTTGAGGAAGAGCATTTCCCCCTGACTTTCCAGCACTGACTGAGAGGATGCAGGCACAAGCACGTGCTGGTTTCACTCTCAAAGTCCGGGACTGGGTAGCTGAAGAATGGCAAGGTGACCATCAGGAGCACCAGTGGCTGAGTCCTCTAGGGGAGCAGACATGACCAGTGTGCACTGACAGTGTCACCCATCAATGTTCGCTCTGCATGAGAGGAGCTTCTGAGCCACAAGAGAGAGCTGCAGCCAGACTCTCTCTTTTCTGGCCCCGTAGCTTTCAATGGGCCAGTGGCATGCAACTCTTAGGGCTCAGATAGGTAGTCCTTTACCATTGCACCTGCTGCTCATGCATAACATATTCCCACTGGTGCCAACTGCCTCCCTGATGGCATTCATCACCATGGCCCTCTCAGCTGTGGGTCTGGGGGAGCCTCCCCAGAAGGGGAGGAGGTAAAAAGCAGCAGAGCTGCATTCTCCCTCCTCCTCTCCTCAAGGTAGCATGCACTTCTCGGCCTGCAAGTGCTACACCTGCCAAGAGAGCACATCTGTCCAGTGAATGAGCTGTCTGGCATGCTTGGCAAGGCTATTCTTGATGCATGGGTCACACATGGTCAGCAACACATAGAGCTTCTGCTTGGTGAGAGGTTCCAGGTGGGACTTCATTTCCTCTTGCAGCCTCTGCACCAGCACACTCGCTGCTGGAACAATGTCTACAACGTCCTGCACCTGGGTCCAGAAAGTGGTCTTCTTCCCCTGAAGTCTTTGAATCAAGGCTTGCTGTGTCAGACAACATCACATTTGTAATGGTAAAGGGCTTAAGGGCCTCCACCATCCGGAAAAGAGTCCTCATTGCTGAATGGTCTCTATACCTGCACAATGTGGACCCCTTGAGAGAGAGGTGTGCCTAAAAGAGAGTTACACACCACACGTATAATAACATTAAATAATATTAAATACCAGGGCTATTTTTGGACAGGAACGCCCCCAATGTGATCTACGTGGTTGCGTCACTTCCTGTGATGCACCCACGCTGCGCTTCGGGGGGCGGGATTCCCCCCGGGGCCCGATTCCGCGGCGGCAGAAATCGGGCCTCCAAAGTGGGGGTTTACCTGCCCCCTGCCCCCACTTGGCAGCCCTAATTTTAAAACAAAGTCCAATGTGAGCAAACACATCCTGAAGAGGTCCAGAAGGTCCTTCCAGGCATCCAGCAGAATTAATCTTAAGGGGCAGACAGAGTAGGGCAGCAGTGCCTTCAAAAACATCTCGCCCTGATATGGAGCAAAGCTGCAGCCAGGCCTGCTTTTCTATCCTCTTTGTCCATACCCAGCCATGGAGGACTATGAGAGAATTGCCATGACGGGCAAGAATTATTCACATGCTTCCCCTCTAACATTTGATCCCATTTCCTAAGAGGGCTTCCTCTCTCCCCCCACTCCCTCCTGTTGCCCAGAAAAATGCTTTAAATTGGGGGGAAACAGACCCAAGAGCCTTAATTTGCCAGCCTTGAATATTCAGCAATATTTCCAGAAATATTTGGCTCTCAGATATGGGTATTATGAGAATCCCGAATATCTCTCTGGATACCCTGATATATCTGAAAAGTTGTTGTTCAGTCGCACAGTCGAGTTCAACTCTTCGCAACCCCATGGACCAGATCACGCCAGGCCTTCCGGTCTTCCGCCGTCCTCTGAAGTTGGCTCAATTTCATGTTCGTTGCATCGATGACACTGTCTAACCATCTCATCCTTTGCCGTCCCCGTCTTCTTTGACCTTCAGCCTTTCCCAGCATCAGGGTCTTCTCCAGTGAGTGCTCCCTTCTCATTTGGTGGCCAAAGTATTTGAGCTTCAGTTTCATTATCTGGCCTTCCAGGGAACAGTCAGGGTTGATTTCTTTTAGGATTGACTGATTTGTTCTTCTTGCAGTCCAAGGGACTCTCAAGAGTCTTCTCCAGCACCATAGTTCAAAAGAATCTATTCTTCGGCGCTCGGCCTTCCTTATAGTCCAACTCTCGCAGCCATACATGACTACTAGGAATACCATTGCTTTGACCATGCGGACTTTTGTTGGCAGGGTGATGACTCTACTTTGAAAAGTACTGGTAAGGTATATTGTGTTTTTTTGTGAGTGTGTTCAGACTAGAAATACTCAAACACACATCCCTAGCAATGAATTCTTGCTTGCAGCCAAACTGTTTTCCCTTTGCCACTGAAAGCTGAAGGGCATGACTTAGAAATAAAAGTAGTTTGTTTTGAGCTTCAGGGTGTGCAGCTTTCAGACGATCGCTGTTTTCTGAGCAGTCACGGACTTATTGTACTTTTTAAGTCAAGTTAAAATTGTATTTCAGTCATGTTGTTTTATTGACTGGTGCTTTGAAAAGAAATGTAAAATTGTTTAAAGATGCTTTGATGAAATAAATTAATTTGCATTCTATTTACACTATGTTGTTTGATTATCTATGTTGCATTTGTGCTTTTGAAATTCTCATGCCAGCAAGCAGAGTCAGTGACCAGCCAGACTTTGCTTACACTCCCTGGAGATGACATTGATTCCAGTTAAGAGAGCATCTTTTTGCTAAAGAGAAGCAAGATTCAGTCTTCATGGGCCCCAGCAGGAAATAGGAGGGCCTTGATCTAAAGCTGGGTCCCATGGCTTTTGCCAAGGAGAAGATGTGTCCTCAGTTTAGTGCTGCTCACTGTAGCTAAAAGACAGCTTCAACCCAAGAACAGCTCCCAGCCCCCAAAATCTATGTAACATGGTCCTATGCTAACTGCTTTCCTTTCTTTCTTATAGCCAAATGTCAACAATCTGTCTTGTATGTTTTCCCATCATCACAGCCTAAGTGGAATGATCAAATCTGCAATCATAAATCACTGCTGGGCTTGGTTTGGTTTAAGTGTCCCAGTTTCTATAAAGTAGTATACTTTTAGTGATTAGATTATTAGGCAGTGGAATTTTCAGGTAGGAAATAACTGCTGTGTAATACAGCCCAATATATTTCCACCAAATTTCTTCTAATTATTTGTTCCCCAGTGGTTGTGTATTTTAAGATAAATTGCCTAGTTGCAAAACAAAAAAATCAACTGCAGCTCCATGCCTAAGCACCCTGTTTTCAAGCAGGAGTATTTAAGTTTTTATCTTACTCTTAAACTGGAGGCATTTCTCATTTCTAAAACTACAACACCAGAAAATGTATTTCAGTATAATATCCCCATAATTGAACGATGTCATGTTGGAAATCCTTTCTGTAAAGCCATGGCTCTTATTTCTAAAGGTCATCTGGTAGATTGACTCCGTAGAGGGAACTGTGGTGCAGAAACTCAAGTGGATTAAACTGCAGATTCAAAGGAGAAATTGTGTGTGCTTTAAATCCAAGGGCAAGAATTGAAACACTCTAAAAATCTTCAACAGCCATATGGAAGGGAAGGAGGAGGAGGAGGAGGAAGAGGAAGAAGAGGAGGGGGAGGAGGAGGAGGAGGAGGAGATTATTTATATATTAAGAAAAAATGCATGGTACAGCCCTGACATTTTGTGTTTCAGAGGGCAGGTGTGAAATGGCATGACTAAACAAAAACTCAGTGCTTGAGACAAATTAGCCTTGCTTTTCTTTTTATGATGCAGCTTCACATATTGTTCATACTGGGTAAGCATGTTCTTCATTTTTATGCATTAGTTTTGCCAAGCTGATCAGAAGACCTCTCAAGCCCTTTTCAGCTTCTGCTAAAGCAGGGATCCCCCACGTGGTGCCCTCCAAGTATTTTTAGAAAGTAGCCAGAGCCAGGCGGGTCTTTTGAACAGCAAAACTACTGATTGACCATTGGAAATTCAATTGGCTGGGCAGATTTGTCAAAATTTTGGTTTTGCAGCAGCTGCCACCACAGCACAAGGACCTTCACTGTGTGACTGAAGGAAAGCTGCAGTATTCATTTTGTGGCTGGCTCCACCTCCCGGGGCAGCCTTTTTGTGTCTGCACCCACCATACTGTGTCAGAATTCCAAAGATGCCCGAAGGCTTAAAAAAAGGGGGGGGGACCCTGTTCTATAGTGAAAATTATCAATATATACTTCTGTCGGTGAATCAGCAAAAATTAGCACAAAGACACAAGAGTCCGGCTACTGTGGTATTCTGTTTTCCAGTGTGATGGCCTCAGAAGGCTACAAGCGGGGCAAAGAAGAGTGACCACAATGGGGGGGGGATCTACTGGTGCACTCTGAAGCATCCAACCTAGTCTCTTGATGGCAATATTTGTAGAATTTATATACAAAATAGAAAATATCTCCTAGGATTCATGATAGCATAATGGCAGAGAAATTCTGTTAGGGAATTCTTATAGTAGCTGATTTATTTGTTCCTTCCAAGGGAGAAATTTCAACTCATTTTAGTCTCTACCACTTCGGAGCACAAGCTCCTAAGGTTCAATGCCATGACTGAAGGTCCATTATTGGGCTGACACCCATCTTAGCCTCAGATGGCAGTGGCACACGAACCAGAGCCTCCAAAGATGACCTGAGAGGTGGGATAGGTTCATATGGGAGTAGGTTTAGATGGCAGAAGACTGGATTGATATGGTGGTCCCTGCCACCCTCTCCAGTCAGCATTCTAGACACAGTGTTCTGTTCTGACTGAATCTTCCATACACATTTTGAGGGCAGCCCATCATAGTATGCACCGAAGAATAGATTCTTTTGAACTATGGTGCTGGAGAAGACTCCTGAGAGTCCCTTGGACTGCAAGAAGATCAAATCAGTCAATCCTAAAAGAAATCAACCCTGACTGTTCCCTGGAAGGCCAGATAATGAAACTGAAGCTCAAATACGTTGGCCACCAAATGAGAAGGGAGCACTCACTGGAGAAGACCCTGATGCTGGGAAAGATTGAAGGTCAAAGAAGACGGGGACGGCAAAGGATGAGATGGTTAGACAGTGTCATCGATGTAACGAACATGAAATTGAGCCAACTTCAGAGGATGGCGGAAGACAGGAGGGCCTGGCGTGATCTGGTCCATGGGGTCGCGAAGAGTCGGACTCGACTGTGCGACTGAACAACAACAACACAATCTAATCTAGTTGTTACCAGGGAATGCAGCACAGTAGCAAGATCTTTTTGTGTCTAGGAAGGGCCACAACTGGCTCACCAGCTGAAGCTGGTGAAAGGCACCCCTGGCCCTGGGTTAGATGATTATATCTAACAGGCGGCCCGGGTCCAGCAGCATCCCCTAGCTATGCTCCTTCAGCGAGAGTGCAACCCCATCCAAAACAGGAGACATCCCAGTTCCTGGGTTAGACCTTCACCCCACCAGTAGCACCTTTGTTTTGTTGGGATTACGCTTAATCTCAAAACCCATTTAGTTTTTGAATATTGAATGCTTTAAAAGTGTTAAGATTTTTGTTTAACATTCAACAAATACCTCAAAGAAAAGAAAAGAAAAGGGTAAAGTATACCCCCAGCTCCTAGGCTCACCTTTCTAAAGAGCCAGGGGTAACCAGCAAGCTGAGGGTTTCCGAAATGTTTTTGGGCTGCCTTGAAACCTGTAACTCAAGGCAAGGCCATGCAACGTAGTAACACAATTTGATGTAACCATGGAGCTGCTATGCAGCTAGTATAACTTCAGTCACTCATCCTTCAAATATGCCTTCCTGACACACAGAACTGTTCTTATGTTTTGGTCTTGAACTGAGGAATCCTGAAATGGAGGACCCCAAGTAAGAATGCATGAGAGGCTGGATGACCAGCAGCACCATTTCTGTCCCCATCCTTCTCCAGAAAGGAGGATGAAAAAAGATTGACACAGATTGTTTGAACTTCGCCTTGCTCATGAGGGGTCTGGCACTGCAAGCCACAAAACAACAACAGTCATTAAAAAAACCCCAATTTCATGTCAATGAAAATTAATACATGTTACAAAACTACCATATAGGTGAACTCTTCAACACGTGCTTATGTGGTTGTATATTTGCTTCCTCTGCCCTTTTGGGTCCCTTGTAAGCCTTCTCTTTTGTAATGTGTCACTGCAGGCATTTCTGTACTATTATGAAATGTGATCTCTTCACGCTAAATCAACTGTGTACGAGGGGAAGGTTTTTCCACCCTCAGCACTTGTGCCACATCTCCTTTGGTACATTATAAAAGACAGCTTTGAAATAGAGTCTGTCTTGGAAATAATAATAGTTTCTTAAGCACAAAAAGAAGATGGCAAACTTTTGAACAGGTTAAAAATTCTTTGCCTAGTTAATTAATACTCCAGTTAATTTTTTTAAATCATTTTGGTGTATAAAGTGAAAAAACAATAAAATACAGACAAACAAGATAACAGTTTAACAATATAACAATAAAGGAGGGAGAAGGTAGTTGTGTAGAACCTAAGGTTATGTCAAATAAGGAACCAGTGTATAGTCCAGCAAACACAGAATTGTAATTAAATTAACAAAGGTTTACACAACTGACAAACATCTGTATCTAGGCGGAATATCACATTCAAGATCCTCTGCATTTAACATAAATTCTAAGAAGGGTAGCCAGGTTTCCAAAAAGGAGGACTGAAATGGAGGACTTTCTACATATTGTATGTGGTCAGATATTTTTTCAGCTATAAAATAATCCCATAACTTTTCATACCAATGTTGGATCGATGAGGGATCCTTATGCTTCCATCTGGCTGCTATTACTGCCTTTGCAGTAGTTGGAAAAATGGAAATTAAATATTTTCTTATAACTGGAACTTTTTTATCAACCCAAAAATTTAATAAAACCATTTCAGGAAGATGGGCCACTTTGTAGCCTGTTATTCTAGAAATATATATTAAAAATTTCCCCCAAAAGGTGTTAATTTTCTCACAATAACAACAGCAGTGCAGGTACCTTTCTACCCACTTTGCTTCCAACAAAGAAGTTGAGTTGAGTTGTTAATATAACTTAGTTTCAGAGAAGTCCAGTACCAACATGACATTAGCTTAAAGGAAAGATGTTTAATATGAAGAGAATTTTTTGTCAAAGGTTTAGCATTCCACATCGACCCCCATTGACTTTCTAATTGAATAGCAGGACGTTCTTTTTGCCATTGCCGTTGGTAAGAAAATGGTGAGGCATCGAAAGAATTTTAAAATGTATATAATTTTGAAATAAGGCCTTTTGAATAGGAAGCAATATTCCTAATAAAACATTCAAAAGATGTAAGATCTCTGGTTAGGCCCAATTTAATTGCTGGGTTTTCCATTAAATGTTGAATTTGTAAATATTGAAACCATGGGATTGAGTATAAGGTGTCTTGTTATAACTGTAATTTTTGTAATAATTTACCTTGTTTTACAATATTGATTAGTCTTGTTTTGTTTATCTTTCTCCAGGCCTGAAAAAAGCCTGGGTCTTTGCCTGGTACGAACTAGCGTTGGCTGAGAAAGGAAGGCAAAGGAGAAACTCCTGGGGTTAAATCTTTTCTTTTCGTATCCCATATTCTCAAGGTGGAAGACAAAAATTCATTAGATTTAATTTGACTGGGGTGATCATGAGCTGTTGCCCATAATAGCCATAGTATGGTTTCCTGGATATTGTTGCTCACCCCCCAAAAAAACAGTCTAAATCTGCAGCAGAATGTAACAAGATTTGCTAGCTGTGTTGCTTCGTAAAATTTTGAAGTATCTGGAGGGTCAAGGCAGCCTGCTTGGATGGAGGAAATAATATGTTATTGGCAAGTCTAGGGGTTTTTTTATAACTCCAAATACAGTCAGTAATTTATTTATTTATTTTGCCATTGTTTCAAAGTCTTTTCCGGGATCATAATTGGAAGTGCCCGTGAATAATATAAAAGTTGGGGGACGCTGATAATTTTAGTAATATAATTTTTTTCTAACCAAGATAGGGTTTGCTTATTCTAATCTCTTAAAGAAAAGGAAATATTGTGCATCAGTTGAGTGTGATTATGATGCAAGAAATCCTTCAAACATAGACGTATCTTGATCCCCAAATAACTCCAAGTTTTTTGTATCCATTTGTATTGATAGTTTTGTGTAATGGATTCCCTGGTTTGTTGTAGTAAAGCTACTGAATATGTATTTGACTTCAAGTAGTAGAATCCAGAGATTTTACCAAATTGTGATATTGTTTCTGGGAGGGTCTTAAGTGATACAGTAGGGTCAGTTAAATAAATAACCAAATCATTAGCAAATAAACTAATTTTAGTTTGTCTATTGCTAATATTGTCTCCCTTAATTTTAATTTTGTTCCTAATTGCTTCTGCTAGGGGTTTCACAGATACAGAAAAGAGGAGAGAGGAAAGAGGACATCCCTGACATGTGCCACGAGTAATGAGATATCTGAAGATTTCAAGCCATTTATTTTCATTTGGGTAATGGGGGAAGCATATAAAAGTTGTATACCCAGGACAAAGTTATGACCAAATCCCATACACGATAGCAAAGTTATTAAATATTAAATTGCTAATTTATCGAAAGCGTTCTCTGCATCCATAGAAAGGATGGTTGATTCTAATTTGTGAACTTTGTAGTAATTTATAATATTTAATGTCTTTTTGATGTTATCTGTGATATTTCTGTGGGGAATACAACCTGTCTGGTCTGGGTGGATATAGTATGCAATAAACTGGTTCAGATTATTAGCTAAAATAGATGTGAATATTTTAGCATCTTGGTTCAATAAAGGAATGAGACAGTAATATCCAGAATAAGTATGGTCTTTTCCTTTTTTTTAGGGATAACAATTATAGCTGTTTTATACCATGATTGTGGAAATTGCCCATGAAGTAAAAGGTTATTGCAAACTTCAATAAGTAGATCAACTAAAATGTGGTTACATTTTTTATAAAACTCAGCTGGGAACCCATCCATTCCTGGGGTTTTGTTATTCTTTAACTTCTTTATAGTATCTAAGACCTCTTGCTTAATTATAAGACTTTCCAGGATATATCTGTGTTCTGGGCTGAGTGTTTTATTAAATTTACTAAGGGAAAGGTATTCATTGATCTCACGTTCTTGAGGTAAGTCAGAAGTTTATAATCTTTTGAAGTAATCTACAAAAACATTCAGTATTTCTTTGTAGGATGAGGTGCTAATTCCCTGGTGGTCTTTTGTTGTATTAATACATCCAGATATAATTTTTTGTGTCAATAATAATAATAATAATATACTTTATTGTCATTGTACACAGTACAACCTAAACCACCAATGTCACCCAAATTCCAACTTCATGCAGCATTTAAAGCAATAATAGCTCTCGAATAAAAACTGTTTTTTAATCTGTTTGTCCTTGTTTTAATTGTCCTATATCTTCTACCCGAAGGCAGCAGTTCAAACAAGGAGTGTTCAGGGTGTGACAAATCCTGCAGAATGTTCTTTGCTTTTTTCAAGCATCGAGAACTATCCAGGAGTGTATGGCGGGTTTCACCCAATATTTCTGTTTAAGATATAATAAATTCTTCCTAATTTTAGAGGTTTCCAGTGCCTCCATTTTCTTTCTCTCTATTAGAAGTTGTTTATATATTTTAGAGCTGCAATACTGTTTATGTTTTTGTTCCAATTCATAATTTCTTGATAAAAATTCTAATTTATATTGTTCCTTTATTTTTTCATAGTGAGAGGCCATGGATATAAATTTTCCCTGGGTCACTGCTTTCATTGCATCTCAGACTGTGGACTCCATATTTCAAATTAAATTCAAAATAGTTTTTTTTAAAAAACTCTGGCTCTACTTATGTGTAAAAAGTGTGGTCCAATAAAAGAGAACTGATAAGATCCAATTGAAAGTGTGTTGTTTTCTTTTTGAGTAATTTGCATCGCACCCAGGCATGGTCAGACCAGAGTTTACTGCCAATGAAGGAAGAATAAATTTGTTTAAATAGACATTTAGAAATTTTAATTAGATCAGTTCTAGTATGAACTTTGTGTCATGCAGAGAAATAAATGTAGTCTCTTTCTAGGCCATGTTATAATTTCCATACATCACAGAGATTAAATTTAGCGAGAATATCACCAAGGTCAGTTTGTTTCCCCAAGATATCACTGAGGTTCTTTCTTTTTTGAAATAAGATCTATCCAACAATAGATTGACCACATAGTTGAAATCATCACCTATTAATATTTCCCCTTCACTAAATAAAAATAATTTAGATAAGGTTTCTGTAAACTTTTAATGTATCATCTATGCATCTAATTCTCAACAGTCCCCTTTGCCTGTGGACAGGGGTCATTTCCTGCAGGAGCACACAGGAGCAGAACTCCAGCAGTAAAGGGCCCGGGGGCGGGCACATGCAACAAGCCCCACCCCCTGCTCCTTCTCTCCCTCTTTCTTTCCCTCTATCCCTCCTTCTTTCCTTCTATTTCTTTCCTTCTTTTTCTTTCTTTCTTTTCCTCCTTTTTTCCTTTCTTTCCCTCCTTTCCTTCTCTCCTTCTTTCCCTCTTTCCATCCTTATTTCCTTCTTTTCCTCTTTTCCTCGCTGCCTTCTCTTTCTTTCCTTTCCTTCCTTTCCTTTTTTCTTTCTTTCCTTCCTTCCTTCCTTCTTTTTCTTTCTTTCTTTCTTTCCCCCCTTTCTTCACAGATCTGCGCATCCCCCCCCACATAGCTAGCAATCCGAAACAGTCCAGTGGCACCTTTAAGGCCAAGGTTTATTAACTACAAGCTCTCCCTCTTTGAGGGCAGATCTGTGTGTGTTCCCCCCACCCCGCTAGCAATCCAAAACAGTCCAGTGGCGCCTGAGCGGTGGTTGTTGCCTTCTGACACACTTCCAGTGATGTCAGGGGGTGTGGTATATGCAAATAAGTTATGCTAATGAGTTATGCTAATGAGCTCCTGCATCTCTTTTTCTATGAAATGACCCCTGCCTGCAGATACTTATTTCTGCAAACAGAGGGCACACTCTCCCCCAACAGGTTTTTCTACAGACTCAGGGGACTCTGTGGGTTTGTAGAAAAATCCAAAAAGTTAAAAAAAAACTCAGGGAAGGCTGAATCCCCCCCCAATACCTTTTGAAATAGCAGCCACAGCGATCTACTCCAGGCCTCGCCACATCAACAGTGAGAGATAGCCAGAGAGAGAGAGAAAGAAAAAGAGAGCGAGTGGGAGAAGAGGGGAGGAAGCAAAAGCAGAACTGGAGCTGGGATTGTGGAGGATTCCTCCTGCAGTATTAATGGCTAAATAGCAGGGGGACGTTTTAAGAGGACTAAAACCTAATTAAATAAAAACCTAAATAAATAAATAAGTAAAATCTGAGCTTCTCACATCTACCTCTTTTGCTGCGGGCTCCACTGTCCTCTTAAAACTTTCAGGGGGGGGAGGCTTCTAACTGCTTCTCCCCCTCCACCAGCTTGAGAAAGATTGACTGGCTGAGAGTGTGAGAGAGACACAGAGAGAGACACAGATAGAAATAATAGGTGGGGGAAGAGGGGAGGAAGCAACAACAAAAGTGGAGCTGGGATTGGGGAGGATTCCTTGCTGCCACTCGCCCATCTCCAACGCTGTTTTTGCTGCAGTATGAATGGCTAAACAGCAGGGGGAAGTTTTAAAAATGACATCTAAGCCTGCAACTGCAAAGCCTTTCAAGTGGGAGAGAAGGATCATTCTCACCACCAATCTCGGTAGCTGCAGGCCCTGCTGTCCTTTAAAAGCATTCTCTCCAGCTTCTAACTGCTTCTCCCCACCACCACCACCAGCTTGGGCATTGCTTCTTCCCATTGCTTCTCTCTTCTGACTGACTAGAAGCCAGAGGGAAGTTAAAAAAGGACAGCTGAGACATCATTAATGAATGGGTGGGCACAGCGATGGAGCCGTAGGGGCCCATTCAGCTGGAGGGCCACTGAAACCAGTGTCAAGATGCATCCAGCCAAATGCCTTTCTGTTTCTTTTCCTTGTAATGCAGTTCTGCCTGCAACCACTAGGGGTGCATGAAAGGCAGAGGGCTTTTCCACACCAGTGGTTTTCATCAGTGCATATTGCCAAATACCTCAATTTTTATTTTAGTTTTCACGCATGTTTTTTTATGTTTAGTGCATGCTTTGATTTCCTTGCTTTTTCTCTGCGGTTTTTGGGAGTACTTTTATAGCAATGTTTTTTTAAAAAAACTTTCTTGGAGTCATCTTTCACTCTACATGCAAAATGCTCAATCTGCTTTTCCCCCCATCTGCCCCTTGAAATACCCTTCGCCCTGTCCTCTCCTTTTTCACCCTCCCTCCACTTTGCTGGTCTAGCAACTAGCAACTAGCTAGTGTAAGCACTAGCAACAAATTGCTAAATTAAATGTTAGCATTAAAATGCTGAAGGTACATCACCTTAGATGGTGCGATAGAGGGATACTTTTGTGGAGGTGGTGGAGCAGATCCGATCGATAGTGGATACTTTTGCGGAGGTGGTGGAGCAGATCCGATCGATAGTTTTTGTCCCTCTACCATGTGTTTTCCAAGTGTTTCATAAGTGAAAATAAAGCAAATTCACATGAACCAAAGAAAAATTAATAAGAGTAATTTCCTTGTTTGTGTCATTGGGTGCAAAAATTCCTTCACGACTGTATGGACTGTAGTAGAGTACACTCCTCAAGTTTTCCCCTGCTTTCCACTCACATTACATTTCCCTTTTTTAAAAATATTCAGTGTACTTAAACTAGTAATAGTAAGCTCAGGAAATGCACTGTTTAAAAGAAACATGAAGATCAGAGCATCCCCCTTTTCATTAGTGATCAAGCACAAGGGATTTTCAGAGCATTGGTCAGTCATATGGTTGTCCAGCATGGTTTCAATTTGAGTATGTGTGTTTTACATTGGCCCCATATTATCCTTTTCCTACAGCAAATTGCACCTACAGCAAATTGCAACCGCGGGGCATCCAGGCAAACCAAGGAAAGGCAGTTTAAACTGCCTTCCCTCCCCTCCAAGGGCTGGCTTGCCCAGGTGCCCTGCAGCCACGGAGTGCCCTGGCAAGCCAAGGGAAGGCATGGGGGTGTGGCCTAATAGGCTAATTATCTGTACTGTTATGGGTGTGGCCTACTATGCTAATGAGTCTCTGATGTTGGGTGTGGCCTATTATGCTACTGAGTTCCTGCTGGGCTTTTTCTACTAAAAAAGCCCTGCCTTAGGTCAATCACAGGGGGTGTCTATGTTGCTGTCCAATAGAATCATTCTCTCTGTAGGCAGAAATTTTGTGCCCTGCTTAGCACATTAGCGCGAAAGGCCATGTGTAAACAGAAAGCCATGCAAATTTAAGTTGGTGTTACGGCGCAGCTATGGTAGAGCACTTGGAAAAATACCCCAAAAACCACCTTTGCTGTCACTCACCACCACGTCATAACTGATGTCCCTACCCCATTTAGGAAAACTATGGGTTTTTAATTGTTATATGTGCAGAATAAATACACCAGATTTCAGAAAACAAAAAATCCAGAGGAAAAAGAAAGGTGCCTCAAAACTTAGAATGTACTTAATGTAAATTGGAATGAACTTGGAATATGCTTAGTTGTATAGTAGCAAATCTTTGTTAATATTATGAACAGAAGGGGGAGTTAATATTTCCCTATGGTCTAACAAAACAGCAAAAGGATGCTACTTCCCCCCTTCTCTCACCCTTTATATCCATGGTAATGGAACATTAATCTTTTTTAGAGTTATACATGTGAAACAGATCAAGATGGATATCTGTGTTAGTCTGTCTGTAGCAGCAGAAAAGAGCAAGAGTCCAGTAGCACTTTAAAAACTAACAAAATTTGTGGCAGGGTATGAGCTTTCATAAGTCACTTCTTCAGATACATGTGGAACAGAAGTTAGAACTCCCAGTTCAGACATTGGGTTGTTATGATTATTATTCCATTGGTGGGAGATCTAGTAGCCCTTTGTAAAGGCTACTTTAGTATATGTCAAATGATGTAATCTTTATAACCCCAGCAAAATCAATTTAGTGGTCCCAGTACTTCTCTGGCTACTTTGGTATATGTTAAATGATGTAATCTTTATAACCCCAGAAAAATCAATTTAGTGGTCCCAGTACTTCTCATCCATCACCACTACCTGCCCCAGTTTGCCTCTGCTTTTGTGCTAGGTAAAGTTACAATGGTATTTTTGGAAGGGACAGTTTATCTGGAAAGAAGGAGGAAAACTGCTTCTGTTTCTTTTACACAATTGTGATGGTTTCTATAGATACTAGAGGCCTGCCTCTGATCACTGTGCTCACAATACTTAACAGTAGTTTGAATATTGAATAATCAGGGTTTTTTTTCACTTGCCAAAAGGATTGCAAGAATACTTGTTGAAGCAACAGCAATAGCTATCCTCCTCAACTGTAGGCAAAATTAGATTTATAACAAATATCATACCCAGTCTTTCTCCACCATGGGAACCCAAAGCTGCATTGTTCTCCTGTCTTCCATTTTATCCTCACAAAAACCCTGTGAGGTAGGTCTGGCTGAGTCACCCACCAACTGTCCATGGCATGTTGGGGATCTGAGTATTAGAGACACATGACAGGTTTCTTATTAGAAGTTGCCTATTGTGATTAATAACATGGTTCAGGGTGTTCTGAGTCCTTTCATTTTTGGTACTGCAACTTCCGTCATCATTCTGTGGTTGGTGGCCAGTTTTGAAACATGTAACATTATCTTCTTGTTGCCAATGCTCAAGGGGCGTTAAGGTTCTTTGACTTGTGTGGCTAGCCAATAAACCACACAGTGAAAACAATCATCCAGGCAGTAAAGGGTAATAAAACTATTTATTTGAATAAGGAACACCTCACAGGATCGTGGGTGGTCCATTTGTTACAGCCGGGAGCTTGCTTATACACTCTTCTTGCTCCTCCTCATTTTACATCATCACTGACATTATTTAGACATGCTCAGTTCAGTTTTCTTTGTCTGACCAGTCATCAATCACATATCTGACACACAGGATGTTGGCTGGCTGCAGTACAACTCCTATAATGAAGGTGTAGCTCATTATTTTGATTTACAGTCTTGTTTATTTTGGCCTTTTCCCCAGACTCCTGTTACTTTTGACTGAACTTTCAGACTCAGTTCATTCCCAGTATTAACTGTCAGTTCAGGTACAAAGTTCTATAAACTTGTTTTTTCTTTGCACTTAATACATGCATATAAAAGTATCTTAAAGCATTTTATAAACTTATGTTTACTAACAGGTATACAAAATATTTAAACATACCATTACAATGACATTCTATTCTAAAGCATTAAACTTTACATGAATTCTTTTAGTATTATAAAATAGCTTGTTGCATTGAGTCTACTTACTAATTTTCATTTTGGCTTATCAAAATATTTTCTGGTCATTTAATTAAGCTTGTTCTGTTAAAATTGAAGTTTATAATTTGTAAAACACATAGCTCAGGTCAGCCTGTAGGAGACACTGTTCTACAATACAAATAATTGACCCTTTTTTAATTGATGCCAAGGATCATACTTAGTGACTTTGGTTCGTGGCTGAACTTATATGCACCTGGCAATAACTGGGTACTCCTTAAACTTCAAAGCATGATTGATTACTCTGTTTTTCCCAAACCCTTTTAAACATCTTCCCCCATTAGTTCTTTCAACTTAGTTTCTTTCTATTTATTCATGATTTATGTACTCCTATTGGCAAGGGTCCTTTATGCACACCTGGTATAATGATTTCTCTTTTTAAAAAAAGTTTTTGTCTCAAGCTAGCAAAACTTAGAATTGTTGAAGCTTTTGCTTTTTATAAACATCTTATACCACAATCTATATTTAAAAGTGTTACAAACAAAGCATTTAGATCAAGAGGAGAGACTTCTCTCTGTTACAACATACATACAACTGTCCTTTTGTTTAGAATTGGCAATAGTTTCTTTCCAATTAGAACTGCTGACATTCAATTCATTAAACACAGCTTTCTGCTATTGCAGTTAAAAATGCAGAGTCTTTTCTTCTCTATGATTCAACATCCTTAGCTTAAAGAATAACATAGCCTTATGTACTAAAACTCAGAAACCACTGCATCTTAACTATAGGCTTTCATTTTCAGCAATATAGACATTCAGAGTTGCTATATGGTACTCAGGAAAACTTAATATCTTAAACATAGAGAATACACATGACCTGGGTCTCTCTCATTCAGAGCTGCTTTCCACAAAGCAAAAAAAAAACTGCTTTAAACTTTTCACCTGGCTGGCTAATTGTGCCAGGTCAACTTGACCAAAATTGGCAAAAACTTTAACAAGGGAGGAATACACCTGGAGTTCAAAGAACACAACTCCCTATTCCTTTGAAGTAATAAATCTTCAGATACTTGACAGGTTCTAAAAGTTGGCTAAATTAATGGGCAAAACACCTGCAATGATTCCTAATTAAAAGGTGACATCACAATATCTGCTAATAAATCTCAAATACTCCCTTTTTCGTTAAAACAAGGGTTAGAAAAACATGTCAACTAAGATGATTGAAATCATTTGCTGTTATACAATACTGTCTAGTGTTCTAAAACAGGATGTTAACTCTCCAGAAAAACCCCAGAGGATTTCTTCCAAAGGGTTCTTTAAAACAGCAATAATCAATAAAAAAGACATTTGAACCCGGGCATACCCTACATTCTGATGAGTTATGCCTGCCACAAACAGAGACCCTTAGCTTCCATTGCAAACCGCACATGATGTGTGTCTTAACCTGGGCCAGGATATTTCCATGCCTTTCCTTTTTGGCCCTGGAACACCCACAATCATCGTGAAGCTGGTGACCAATTTTGAGTCTCATAGCTTTATTCTCTGATTAGTTATGCCTGCAACAAATGGACAGATGCACGGGCAGGCCAATTCTTATATTACTATAGATTAATCGTAATGGCAGGCCAAGTGATTTGTTATATTTGGTTTGGATCAGGGTCGGGGGGGGTAGAATCGTTGTCTGGGGTCCCATGGTGTCTCTCAGCAGCCCTACTGGTTCCCATCCTGATAACCAAATCTAGGTACTCAGAGTAGTGATGGTTTCAAGGATTCTGCAAACCTAGCAAAACACATTTGTAGAAAAATGTCAACGTGTCAAAAAAGGGGAACCCTAAAAACTTCTTCTGCCACATCTTTATATGTGTAGACATTGCAAAAAGCATACCCCTGGAGTTAAGGTAGCAATTTTGGTTCCCTTTCAGCTCTCCCTTCACCATCTAACTCCATACATTCTTTTCCAAATTTGCCTGTTTTGTCTAATATACAATTTCCTATTTGACTGTGCATAACAGCCTCATTTTCACATTAAATGAAATTTTTGAATCCCTTTCCTAATGTTCCTGTACTTGAACATATGTTTGCTTACTTATGTTTATTAGCTTCTATGACCAAAGGTGTTAAGCTGAATTATAAAAGATGAATATACAACATTAGCCTCATACAAACTTTACAATAAAAGTTTACAGTCGAAGTAATCAAATCTAAAAGATCTAAAATGTTAAAACAGAAGTCATTAATAAAACTATAATTCATTTAAATATTCATTTAAATCATAATAATTGGGTGCATACCAAATTCTGTTACAGTTGGGTCAAGCCAGATTTTTGTCGCTTTACAGATAAAACTATCATTAAAAATTTAGTAACAGAATAAGTGGTTTCAGGATTAGTATCTGCCAACAGATAGGGGACCACCCAGAGTTCAGTAGGTAATCGATATTTGATAAGAACTGGAGTGATCCAAATCGATCTAGGAGTTGACCACTGATGAAATAATAATAGAAGATGGCAAAGTGTTTCCACAGCTTCATTTCCACAGCGATCCGAGTATGCAGGGGTCATTTCATAGAAAAAGAGCTGCAGAAGCTCATTAGCATATGGTATGCTAATGAGCTACTAGGCTATTAGCATATGCCACACCCCCTGACATCACCAGAAGTTATGTCAGAAGGGGAAGCAAAAGAGGGGGAGGCATCTTCAAAAGCCTCCCCTTCCCTTCCCCAGCTGGCCTGCAGTGGGGGGGAACGAAGAGAGAAGGGGTTTAAAGTTTAAACCCCTTCTCACTAGAGTTGGGCCACAGAAGGAGGAAACAGGGAAGGAAAGAGAGAGAGTAGAGAGAAGGAAAGAAGGAAGGAAAGAGGGAAAGAAAGAGAAGGAAAGAAGGAAGAAAAGAAGGAAGGAAAGAGGGGATAAAAAGATAGAGGGAAAGGAAGATAAGGAAAGAAGGAGGGAAAGAAAGAGAAAGAAGGGAAGAAGGAGGGAAAGTGGAAAAGGAGAGATGGAAAGGAGGGAATGAAAGAAAGAGAGAAGGAAAGGAGGAAAAGAGACGGCGGCAGGGCTCTCTGGGCGCCCCCCCCGGCCGCAGTGTTTTGGCGTGGGGAGCTGGGGCGGGGCTTGCCACCGCCACCATTTGCGTGGGCTCCTGGGCTGCTCCAGGGCGGCCCCAAAAGACCCCTGTGAGTATGGGACTTAAGAAAAGCGACCTGTTAACTCAGCAGTGGGAAAAGAGTTAAGCCTAGCAAGAGTGAAAACACGTCTATAACTAGGTATTTTTAGGGATCTAGTATATGGAGGAAGAGATTCTGGAGGAGGAATACCCAAGGCAAGAGTGGAACATACATGTCTATCTCAAGCTAAAGTACTAGCCTGATCAAGATCACCTTTATTCTGGTCTGCTTTAGGGCTTCCTGATAAGTTAAATTATTCCATACTGTTGGAGGAAAGCCCAATAACTCAAGTCTAGCATCTAGATACCTTTCCCAGCTACTTCTGTGGTAGCATGTTTGCTTGCTTCTGCAGGCTGGCTTTAGCCACAATAAATGTCAGTTGATTCATTTGAGGGGTAAGACACTTGGTTGTTCCACAACCTGTAATGTCTGTTACATAATCCTTAGGTGGAAAGTGCTCTCAAGTCACAGCCAATTTACAGTGACCCTGTAGGGTTTTCAAAGCAAGAGATACTCAGAGGTGGACTTCCTTGATGGTCTCCCATCCAACTATGATCCAGGGTAAACCCTCCTTAGCTTCTGAGATCTGAGAAGATCAGGCTAGCCTGGGTATTCAGGTCAGGGCAGTCATTATGATAATGAATAGCCAGTAGCCGGGCCTGGAGGAATCAAGTTGTCTCGTGGCTCACTAAACAGCCCTCCCCCTCCCCTTACTTTTACTAACAGAAACCAAGGCTGGAAAGTTGGCACTACTATTGTGGTTGCCTAGCAATGGCCACTGACGGCATTTATTTCTGGTGGCTGGTGGCTGCTGTTGGGCCTGGCCATGTGAGCCCTCTCTAAACAGCCCTGGAAAGGGCCCTCACCCTCCCCTGACATTTACTGACAGAAACCAAGGCTGGAAGGTTGGCAATACTGTTCTGGTTGCCTAGCAATGGCCACTGACGGCATTTACTTCTTAAAGCTACAGGTGCTTCTATTATTTTGCAGGGTTTTAACCTCCCCCTGTATTTTTTTAATTTCAGATTTACTGTAAATCTGGGGCATATCTGCTCATGGATCCAGTCCCCAGATATTGCAATGCTGTGAATTAGAAACAGTGATTGATATAGCCATATGGTAGGTGCCACAATTCTTTGCTCAAAAAATATCTCATGCATTATCTGAGAGTCTACAGATTAGGAGTATCCTATACACTGAATTAGAAATTGGGTAAATGGTACAAATAAATATACTGGCTGTATTTGATTCAGCTAATAAATGAATTAATTAAAACCCGGGTAATCTGTTAAAATATAAATTGATAGTTTGTCTTTCAAATCTTGGATTTAGTTACTTTTCCTAAATAGCTGTGTGTATAATTAAAGCTTGTTTGGAAAAGGAATCATTTGCTGCCAAACTAGTTTCATTGTCTTGCTTCCAGAACACAGAGATGGGGAAATACAACCCCTGACAAGAACTGGAATCTGCCTTTGGCCATGATTGTCTATAGATGTGGAGTGTCATTGCCTTGTCTCTTGACATCTCTGTGATGAATACCTTTGCACTGAAGAGTAGAGGGGGGGGGATGTTCAGTTTCACATTGGACATACCTATGGGAATTGTGATGCTGTGGAACTTTACCTTCTAGGTAAAGGTAGGGAATTTGTGGTGTACACGAAATCTTTCCTCAAGTTTCTTAGTTCAGGTTAGTAGTTTTGAGCTCATCAAAACACTGCATGTCTCTTTTTCCGTATTCTTTCCCAGTAACTAATATAAAACTCGTGGTATCTCCAGTCTGAATAGCTCAGAGAACACGGTATCTAATGCATCTGGGAATGGGGTGGTGGTAGTTTGCATTTGTATGAATGTCTTTTTCTAAGCTGTGCCAATAACATTATGAATTTGTCTAAATGCAGCAAGTGAAAACAACCTTGGAAAAGTGTGTGTTGTACCACTAACTGCAGGGGGCAGAAAAATTATGGTAATTTATAGCTATGCTTTTGTTACTCAGGCACATGAGTGTGTTCAGCGGAAATTTATCAGGCTTCTTGCATTGAACATATTACAAAGCAGCTATAAAGCACTTTTTATTATATGGAAGCACTGATGAGTTCTCCATGAAATGCACAAAGCTAAATATTCATACCCTTTTCTTTCTTCTTTTTTAAAAAGGAACAAATCAGAGATACGTACATCCCAAACATTTGACTGTATTAGGACCTATTGTACTGGAGGGGGGGGATTGCCTTTCTGAATAAAGCCAAACTATTGCTATAAATTATTACTGGCAGAGAAAGCTCTGTTCATTCAGAACGCAGCAAAACCATTATATAGTTAGACTTAAAAAGCCATGCTATTGCAGTCCAGATAAAATGAATGCCTTGTCAAAGTTGACTCCCTGATCATTACAATACTGGTCCAAAATACCACCACTGACAAGGTTCAGCAAAAAGTGAAGCCTTGTGCTTTTAGGATCTTAAAAAAACCAGCTTAATTTATCTTGTACAGAACTTGTCTTGCAAGGCAGACAAAATCAAACAATGTTGTGACTTGAACCTGGGCCCTAGTTGGGGATGTGTCCCTAATATGGAAATCAGGTTTTTTTAAATGCCCAGAACTTGCATCTGAAAAGTCTAGCTTTCAGCCTTGTGCTGGAGTATCATTTAATGTTTCCAGGTAATGCAACCGGTGCCTGGCAACCGGTGGGAGGGGGGGTGAGAATTGTGTGAACTGAGTTAGTGTTTGTGTGTCTGGGTCTCCAGGTGGAGTTTGCGCATCACTAGACTTGCCAGGATGAGACTGGCAGCCAGGGGGAAATTGACTGGTTGTAGGGAATTCCTGGCAATATAATGACGTTGCTGATGACATGATGATGTCACTTCCCATGTGATCAGAAGTGGCATCACCAGATCACCAATGACACTCTAGCTTTCAGCCAAAACTCTATGGTTTAGCCACAGGGTTTTGACTGAACACTAACTTTCCACTGGCAATATTTTCATGGCATTTCCAGTTGCACCAAAAGTTACATCATTGTAGCAGGAAGCTGCAATCACAATTTCCCCCCATTTCTCTCCACCCCCCCCTCCCCGTCCAGCTGAGCACTAGTGGGGAATGCCAGCAGGGGCCAGGAGGTCTCTTGCCCAAAGCAGGGACATGGCAACCCTACGCATCACACTTCAGCTCTGTTCACATGTCACAGTGAATTCATGTGCACCTTGCATGTAGGTGCATAGATACAGTTTCTAGATAAATGTGGGGTTTGTCCCACATATTCAGTCCTTGGTTGAATATAGCCCTTGGAATCACATTCTGTTGCTTTGAATATTCATACACACTGCTGCCACAAACTTATTTGCTAGAGTATTTCTGGGAAAGCAAATATAAGAATGAAGTCTGAAGGAAATTGACTTTCATTGAAGCAAAATACTTGCGGCAAAAATATTTAAGGTAGTCATCCAGTATTGATTAGGGAAGGTAGGAAATGGCTACCTGAGTTAGGGGAAGCAAAAAAAAAATGCAATGCAGTGAATAGGCCTCTGTGTATTGAGTCAATCTTCCTGGCACGCTCATCCACACCAGCACTTTCCCTCGTAAAACCTATTAAAGCTTGCATTCTTGTCAAGAGGAGGAACAGAAATCCGACATGTGCTTTACCGAAGTGCAAGTCAAATCACTTCAAGCTAAGCCGCCATTTGCAGTAAATATGTAAGATCTGGATTTAGTGGGAAATCAACAACGATAAATAGCTTTTCAATATCACCAAGAGTGCTCTGCATTAAAATATCAAGCTCAACAACATTTCAAAATACCTCCTTGCTTAAAAAGTTATGCTGTGCTGGAAAGAGAGAATTTCTTTGGAAGCTGTTGCCTTGCAGCTAGCTGTAGCCCTTGAAAGGGTTAACCAGCTTTTTAAAAATATCTCAACCCACTGCTTAAACGTTGTCTCCTTAATTAATAGTTGCTAACACTGTGTTAACTGTTGTTGTTCATCTTTGGCTCTCGGTATTTTTCTAAAAGCCACATGTCAGAGAAATGCTCATACAATTATTTCACTGTGAGAGTCTAAGGGAGTCACTCTCACTGGAGGCTAAAAGGTCCTTCTCTTCCAGGACAAATGGACGGAAAGGCTTCTCTTGTACCTCTTGTAAAAAAAAAATCATCGGAAATTTTTAACCAGATAAAAGAAATTTCCTTCTCGAATAAGCAGAGCTTAAAAAAAAACATGCACACTATATCAAACCACACCTAATGTAATAGTGTACACAGGCCCATAGCTACCACGGGGCCCATGGGGCCTGCCCCCCAGTTTTGATGGGCCCCTCTCCCAATCCTCAGCTCCCCCTCCCTCTCCCCGGCCCTCCCCCCCCAATTGATCACTTATTCCCCCACACACACACTAGATGGAGGGCTCAAGGTGATGCTGAAGTGGCTTGGATCTTTGAGACATATAGTGTACCACACAGACATATAATGGCAGACCCCAAAAAAAAAACATTGGCCCCCTGAGCAAAACGTTGTTAGCTACGGGGCTGAGTGTACATTCTGTCAATAGCTCTTGTTGGAGACCAACTTTGTAGAGAAATGTATAAAATTCACTTCCACATTATGTGGTGATAAGGAGGATCATTCCTATTTATGGGGGAAAGGTTTTTCAATGGTTATTTGCCAGGAGGGCAAAAATGGAATCTCCCCCATTTCAGTGACTGTCACCTATAGAGTTAGTGGGAAGAGTTCAGTTTAAATCCCTGCTCATCCGTGAAGTTTACTAGATGACCTTGGCCTAGCTACTTCTATGGATGGGGCACTGCGCTATCATGGCTAGTGAAACGCACACAGTTTGCAAGCTATGTCATTAGCATGAGGTACCCACAATGCATTTTGAACAGCATTGCTTTCACAGAATAAACTATCTTACAGTGAGGATAAAATGAAGGAAAGAACCATGAGCTCCTTGTGTTAGCCCAGAGGTGCTGCCTTACTCTAGGGTAGCCCCAACAGCACCTGAAACAGAGACCCACAAACTCAGGCCAAGGAAGGCACTCTTGGTTCTGAAACTCAGAGTTAGTCACAGCTCTGCAATCAGTCCCCACTCTCATATATGGTAACCTATTCCTGGGTTCAACTAATTTTATATCTATTGTCCAATTATACTTATTTGTATGTAATAACTCTTCAAATGTACTGTTTCGTCTGTAATGATCATTTTTGCTGATTACTCTTGTATTACTGCTTAAACTTGTACTGTTTAAAAACTAATAAAAAGTTAATTTAAAAAAAAGGACTTCAATTTCAGTTTTCACACTAGGCAGTGCTCCAAGCAACCTCTACTCTTGCCCCTCCACCCAGAAAGGTATGCATATGAAACAATGCTGAGTACCACCAGGTACAGATCTGCATTTCCATTAAGCTATTCAGTAGCAACCTGGCAAACAACCGTTCTATTTCCAACTCTGCACGTAGTTCCTTTGTGACTCCTATCCAGGGCTCTTTTTGTAGCAGGAACTCCTTTGCATATTAGGCAACACACCCCTAATGTAGCCAATCCTCCAAGAGCTTACAGTAGCCCCTGTAAGAAGAGCTCTGTAAGCTCTTGGAGGATTGGCTACATTAGGGGTGTGTCACTTAATATGCAAAGGAATTCCTGCTACAAAAAGAGCCTTGCCTATACCTATGTGAAAACTCCTTTGTCCCAACACCTGTCCTTCCTGCCCCCTCCCGCAAAATACCAAGATAAACCATTCAAACATTAAAATTATTAATGAACCTTTCTGGTGTCTATCAGGGACCCATTTCCCACCTTTTGTCTAAAACTGGTAACCTATTCAATCTGCCCTGGCAGAACCATCAGTGGTCATCATACCTATTCTGCCATCTCCAGTAATCTCATCAACACAATTGTGAATCCAAACTCTGCCCCTCACACCTAGGTCTTGCCCCTTCTGGTGTCATACCCCCTGGGACTCATAATTGGTCCAGGTAATCTTTTGTCTTCACCTGGGACAAGCCCCTCAAGGTCTCCCATTGGTCTGCATTGTTTTCCAATGTCTATATCGGTCAAGGCACATGGCCTCAGATTGTGTGTCTGCACTGATTTCAACTTGCAGTTCACCGCAAAACTATGTTTGGGCCATAATCCCTTCGCTATGGACTTATGCACGTCTGGGCAGGCCACCCCCACAACGCTTCCCACCTTTTGTCTAAAACTGGTAACCTATTCAATCTGCCCTGGCAGAACCATCAGTGGTCATCATACCTATTCTGCCATCTCCAGTAATCTCATCAACGCAATTGTGAATCCAAACTCTGCCCCTCACACCTAGGTCTTGCCCCTTCTGGTGTCATACCCCCTGGGACTCATAATTGGTCCAGGTAATCTTTTGTCTTCACCTGGGACAAGCCCCTCAAGGTCTCCCATTGGTCTGCATTGTTTTCCAATGTCTATATCGGTCAAGGCACATGGCCTCAGATTGTGTGTCTGCACTGATTTCAACTTGCAGTTCACCGCAAAACTATGTTTGGGCCATAATCCCTTCGCTATGGACTTATGCACGTCTGGGCAGGCCACCCCCACAACGCTTAGCCCTCTTTTGTCACTGATCTCTTTAGTATCATTTCACCGTTTTATTTACTAGTTCTCTGGTGTGTGTATGTGTGTGATATTTTATTAATTAGCTTAATGTATTAGGGTTATTTTCTTAATAAATTTCATAAAAGATATTTCTTGTCTGTCGTCTGTGCTGCTCTGAGAGGGTTCTGACTCTGGTGTAGCTGGAGTATGATCCCTAGCTTGTGCACCTATTAAGTAAAACGTCTCTAAGCCAAATTCCCCCATCAAATTCAAACAGAGACCCAGGTGTTGCGGTTAACACTTGGAGGAAGGCTGGGATTTTTTAAAAAATGAAATACCTCTTTGCTGAGAAGGGAGCAAACCAAGTCTTCAATTCCAAAATTCAACCACCAGTTTTTACATACGATAAGTTGTCTTCCTCAATTCATAGACATTCCATACGAATTCAATGGTATTCTATAATGAAGTTTTACAATTTTAACAATACATACTTTACAATAAATTGTTTACAATACTTACTGTAGTTGTGTCTTATTAACCAATGTATAAAAAGCATATGATATTTCAGTGGAGCTCCGGAAGAGAACCTCTAGGGGGCGGGGCGGTCATGTGGTGAAGCCCCGCCCCCTTCTTTACCCCGCCCTCTGCTTCGATCCTCATTCCGTTTGGGAATGAGGATGAAGCAGGAGGGTAAGTAGCCGGGCCTTCTGACACACTTCCGGTGATGTCAGGGGGTGTGGCCTTCTGTCACTTCCGGTGATGTCAGGGGGCGTGGCATATGCAAATAAGTTATGCTAATGAGTTATGCTAATGAGCTCCGGCAGCTCTTTTTCTACAACAAGACCCCTGCACATTAGTATATACCAAAGGAAACTTACTACTATATTGGTATACACTAATGTGATAAAAAAATCTATGGGAGCCTAGACCTTTATGGAAGAGGCTTAAAAGCGCATAGGAAAATACTCCTGTTAAGGCAAATCAGCCCATTGTATTATGCTTTGAAGAGTAAAGAGAAGGAACAATTCCCTTCTGTGGTAAGACTGAAATATCATATGTTTTTTATACATTGGTTAATAAGACACAACTACAGTAATTATTGTAAACGATTTATTGTAAAGTATGTATTGTTAAAATTGTAAAACTTTATTATAGAATACCATTGAATCCGTATGGAATGTCTATGAATTGAAGAAGACAACTTATCTTATGTAAAAACTGGTGGTTGAATTTTGGAATTGGAGGCTTGGTTTATTCCTTGATGAAACAATAACTGTGGAATATATTCAATAGGTTGAGTGATGTAGAAGAAGTCTCACGAAACGGAAGTTATTACGGAGAGTTTCGTCCATCATCATCTGTAACGACATAAATTATTGGTATATTAGAGACAAGATTGTATTTTTGTATGCTGATAAGATTGAAGACTATTTATGAATATATAGATGCACACTTGCAGTATTTGTGTTATTATTGAATTTTGATACTGCAACCCCTTTATTATTACTTGGAGAAGGGAGCAAACAGCAGAAGTGAGCTGTTGACCTTCATGCCCTGCTTGTGGGCCTACTGGGAACATCTGGTTAGCCAGTCTGCAAAACAGGATGCTGAACTAGAGTGACCACAAGTGAGAACCAGCTGGCTGCTGCTTATATTCTCAGGTTTTAGGCAAAGTTTCTTCAGCTATGATACTTGATTATTTTTAATGAGAGATATAGGTTGGACCTGGGATATTCTGCAAGAAAAGTATGTTCCCTTTCACTAGGATAATTTGTGTATTTGTGTTTTTGTTTCACTGATTATACCAGAAGGACATCAAATAATAGCAATATTATTTAGAGTCAGTATTATTATTATTAATTCAATATTATTGAGTTAGTAGATAACTCAATGAAAATGTCTAAACAGTGTACAACTGCAATAAAAAAGGTCAATGCTATGCTGGGGATTATTAGGAAGGGAATTCAGTATCATAATGCCCCTGTATAAATCGATGGTGCGACCTCATTTGGAGTACTGTGTACAATTCTGGTCACCACACCTCAAAAAGGATATTATAGCATTGGAAAAAGTGCAGGAAAGGGCAACTAGAATGATAAAATGGTTGGAACACTTTCCCTGTGAAGAAAGGTTAAAACGCTTGAGGCTCTTTAGCTTGGAGAAACGATGGCTGAGGGGTGACATGATTGAGGTTTATAAGATTATGCATGGGATAGAGCAGGTAGAGAAAGAGGTACTTTTCTCCCTTTCTCACAATACAAGAAGTCGTGTGGGCACTCCATGAAATTGCTGAGCGGTCAGGTTAGAACAGATAAAAGGAAGTACTTCTTCACCTAAAGAGTGATTAACACATGGAATTCACTGCCACAGGAGGTGGTGGCGGCTACAAGCATGGACGGCTTCAAGAGGGAATAGGATAAACATATGGAGTAGAGGTCCATCAGTGGCTATTAACCACATGGTATAGATAGGAACTCTCAGTCTGGGGTAAGCGATGCTCTGTATTCTTGGTGCTTGGGGTGGGGTGGGTCAACAGTGGGAGGGCTTCTAGCATCCTGGCTCCACTGCTGGACCTCCTGATGGCACCTGGTATTTTTTGGCCACTGTGTGACAGAGTGTTGGACTAGATGGGCCAGTGGCCTGATCCAACACTGGCTTCTCTTATGTTCTTAATATGTAAGAAGTCTCCATACTGACATATCACTTAAATGTGACTGTTGGTGCTGGCATGGAGACTTTCCATGTGATAGCCCTGATCCACTTAGCAAGCCCCATAAAAATGGTGTGACCACCACACATCCTGCATCACCTTTGACCTTTGGCTCAGGTTTTCATAGTAGCCAGTGCAAACAATGAGACCAAGATGATAACAAGGGGGAAAAGATAATGTTCCCCACCAATGGACACAGGTCATGGCAGCATTAGATTGCTGCAAGAAATTTAGGTCTAGGCTCCAACCAGAAAAGACAAAACACAGTGAGGCAGGTCCTCCAGTTCTAAGGTTTCACAGAACCACAAGCAGTGGTCAACAGGTTTTAAGACCCATTATCAAGGCTGTTTGCATAGTTTGAAAGCAGATGGCTCTGAAGGCTCTGAAGGCTATTCTAAATTTAGGAAAGATTCTATAGACTCTGTAGACTGTCTTTCTTGCTGAGTCTCAAAGGGAAATCAGTGTAATCAGAACCATATAAAATATGCAACCAGCAGTGAATAGAATTGGATTTTAAAATGAGAAACAGTGCAGTAAAACAGTATAGTATGTACTATGTACTGGTATAACCTCCAATAGTGCCTGAAGGCAATTGTGGATTGGATGGGTGCTAAGAAGCTGAAACTTAACCCAAACAAAAAAGAGGTTCTACTGATGGGGGAAGGTTTAAATCAGGAACTGGGAGGTATCATCTTATGGATGGGGTTGCACTGCTGCAAAACAGGTGGGTTCATAGCTGGGGATTACTGCTGGACCAAGGCCTCCAGTAGGACAAACAAGTGGCAGTGGTGGCCAGGGGCACCTTTCACTAGCTTTGACAGGTCAGTCAGCTACGGCCATTCCAGGGCAAGGAAGATCTTGACACTGTGATGCATGTCATGGTAACTTCTAGATTAGATTACAGCCCTTGAAGAGGGTCTGGAAGCTAAAAGCTGGACCATATCACCTATGCTTGTTCCTGATTTGCTTCAGGCCCAATACAAGGTGCTGATATGGACCTTTAAAGCCATGTATGGCTTGGAGGCCAGGATACTTGAAGAATTGCCTACTCCCAAATGAGCCTACCCAACCACACAGTCATCTTCAGAGGCCCTCCACCAGGTGCCCGCCACCCTCTGAGACTAGGTGGGTGGCAACCTGAGAAAGGGTCTTCTTAGGGAGTTTCCTCTGTCCTGTCCTATCATTGTCTTCTGCCACTGGGTGAAGACTTTTTAAAAATTTGTTTGGCATTCCCTCACTAACTCTTAGTAGCCTTCTTCCCCATTTGTGTGTTTTATGTGTTTATATTTTGTAATTGTTTTAAATATTTGATATTTTTATTTTAAATGCTTTTTACTGTTCGAAATGTTAGGTGGGGGGTGATGAGCCCTCCCACCAGCACTTTCTCTCTTCCTCTCCCTGCAGCTCCTCCTCCCAGGCTCCTTTAGAGCCAGTTTGGTGTAGTGGTTAAGTGTGCGGACTCTAATCTGGGAGAACCGGGTTTGATTCCCCACTCCTCCACTTGCACCTGGCTGGATGACCTTGGGCAAGACGTAGCTCTGATAAGAGCTGTTCTTGAAAAAGAGCAGTTTGTGTCAGAGCTCTCTCAGCCCCACCCACCTCATAGGGTGTCTGTTGTGGGGAGGGGAAGGGAAAGGAGTTTGTAAGCCGCTCTGAGACACCTTTGGGTAGTGAAGGGCAGGGTATAAATGCAATCTCTTCTTCTTCTTCTTTTAGCCAAGTCCAACATAGGAGCCTGGCCAGAGGACTTCAGAGGATATTCTATGGAAGGAAGATCTGCAGGTCACCGGTGTGTGTGTGTGGGGGGGTATTTGTGAATTTCCTGCATTGTGCAGGGGGTTGGACTAGATGACCCTGGAGATCCCTTCCAACTCAGTGATTCTATGATTCTAGGTGGGAAAAGGATTCAGCAACTCCCTGCAATTGTACCCCAAAGCCCAGTTTAAGACAGGCATCTGCCATGGCCCTATAGATTTAACTCATTGTTCATTGATTTAGCTCCTTATTCTTGTTTTCCCCACTTTTCCTTCTTATTTAAAACATAAAACAGCTGAAAGGTGCTGCCACAACTGACCGCTTCAACATTGCTACCATACAGATTTCTTCTTATTTACAGATAGATTTGCTGCCCTGACACTGAAAAATCTCTTGAAGCCAGGTCAGGGCCAAGATAGCTGGATCTTGTTTTTGCAAAATGTATGTGGAGTGTGATACAGCTGCTTGAACCTGATCCCTGTGCTAATTGTGTCCTTCAGTGCTCACAAGGATAGAGATGGAAGGAACATGAAACCGGGCACATGTTTTGAGTGGAATAGTATGTTCATGGCCGCCTCCTGTGAGAACCCTCTGTTCTAAAGCACCAACACGCTGTTGTAACTTTGCTCTCCCTGAGTCCTATTGTATATACATCTCCTCTTGTCATAACACCACCTCTGAAACACTCATACCGCTTAGTTCCCTCTGCAGAACACTTAGAGGGTGGAATTTTAAAATGCTGAAAAGAAGGCTGTTTAAGCAATGTCAACTGCCTGACTCATTTCAAAAAAGGAAGGGAACTCTCAAGGAGGAGCTAAAGCCTATGGTTATATTGTTATCTTATGGCCCTTAAATTCAAAATGCCGCTTTGTGGCTTCAAATTTACCCTGTTGTCTTTTCCTCCTCCTCTTCCTTATGCTTCCCCTTTAAAAACATATCAAATTACATTCACAACAGAGAGTCAGCCTAAAATTTAATCTTTGAAAGAGATTTTTAA
The DNA here is from genome assembly GCF_001447785.1 of Gekko japonicus. Lineage (NCBI taxonomy): Eukaryota > Metazoa > Chordata > Lepidosauria > Squamata > Gekkonidae > Gekko > Gekko japonicus. Next base: position 262,828 of record NW_015165254.1, read on the forward strand.
AAAGAAGAAGAAGGAAAAGAACCAAATTGCCAATACACAGCCTGGAAACTCCAGCGCAGTAGAAAAGAGATCCCTTTCTAATCACAACAGATCATTATGCAGAAGAATAAATCATTTTTTTTAAAAAATTAAGTGTCTTATATATAATAAAAAGGAATAATTAAGAATCAAACAGGAGCCCACCATCTTGACAGTTTAATGAGGCCACAGAGAACTGAAAAATGTCTAGCGTACCTTTAATAACAAAAAAGGAATCCAAGCAATTTCAAAACTCTTGAAAGATTTGTTCCATTCACATTTTACATTTATATAGGAAAAAATGGGAAAATACAGAATCAGAACTGACTGTAAGGGTGCATCTTTAATGCCCCCCCCTTTTTGGGGATTAAGAATGCTTACTCTTTCAGTGCCTCTACTGGTATCCCAAGCCAATTCTGTTATCCCCCTTCAGGAACAACCATCTAGTTTGTTTGGGCTGTGCTGGTTTCCTCTCTTGACTTTATGGCTCTACAGGGCACCAAGTTCTAAATGCACAGTTACCAATGCAGCTAAAAATTGGTCCTAATGGCTGTTTATGGTAAACATAGAAACATAGGCTGGCTGGACTTGGCCACACCCTCCTTTCAGCAGTTCTTTGGTTCTAACTGCAGCTCACTGGAGGAGTGGCTCCTATACCAAAGGTCTTAAAATCATGATGACCTGAAAAATCTGCTTTCCCCCTCTTTTTTTTGTCTTGTAACTTCTGGTCTAATGAAGAGTTCTTGGGAACCTGAAAGCTTGCACACAAAGTGTCATTAGGTTGGTCCTAATAAGAGATATTACATGGCTTGTGCCCTTGGCTTTTTGGATCCTTTGCAACATGGCTGTAAACAACTTATCCCGTATCAAACCCTATGGTTTCAAAGCAGGTGTGAGTCCTATCACTTCTACCTGAAAAACTCTTAAAAACAGAGAATTACAAAGGGAAGAGGCACCAGTGCATGCCCACAAAAGCAGAATTTCCTTTTTTTCCACCTATACACACATCTTCTCCCTCCTTAGTTTGATCCTAAGAATGTTGCTAAAATGTTGCATCCATTTATAGAGCTACTTTTAATCTAAGGATAAAACTTCTCCAATGAAAACAAATAGCTATTTAAACAAAAAAAATCAGTTTTTTAGACTGATCAACCATTAGCTTCCTTCACAAGTGCTTATAAGCAATCCTTGCTTCTTACAAATAAAGTGTCTTGCCTTCCTTAAGAGAAATATATGCCACTCACTTGCATATTGTTACCCTCACTGTAGACATTTGCACTTCTGTACAAGTCTGCAAACCTAGTAGAATGTCCTCTGCCACAAAAATATGTTGGTGCAACTGTTGGCATGTCCTTTTTATGTATCAGTGCAAACTGCTCTATGGCATCCTGATTTGGATGACAGCCTTTAATAAAGCAGTAGAACATGTACAATCTAATTTTCTAAGGAAAATTCCGGGGCTGCCAGCATGTGTGCCTAATGCAGCCATATGTTTGAAGACGAATCAAAGACATTTAGTGACAAGAGCTTGGATCACAACAATTAAGTTTTGGCTACGTATACACTTCAAATCAAATCAAATCAAATACCTTTAATGACATATCAATAAAAGACATGGTGTGATAAAATATGAGCAAAGAGGCATTACAGAGACAGCAAAATAAGGCAGATCATACAGAAATCTTGTATCTATCTTTAACCGCTTCAGCCAAAAACCTAGCAACCAGAGCTGTGATGTCCGGGTTTGTGTCATTTAATAAACATTGGATTATTCTGACATTAACACAATGTTTAGGGTATAATGGAGAGGAAAGGAGTTTCTTACCTGAACCTGCATGCAATTGACAATCCAAGATAATGTGATGGATTGAATCTATTAATTTTAGAGGAGAGATACATTGCCTTTCATGGAAAGGGACTTTGTTATACCGACCGGTTAATATTTTTGAGGGGAAAATATTTAGTTGGGCCAATGTAAAAGCTCTCTGATGAGAAGAGTGATCAAGGTTGTAAAAGTAACTTGCCATTTTCCCTTGCTGGATGGAGAGGTTTAGTTTGTCCTTATGTAATACACTTTAGGAGTAGTCATCCTAATAGTCTTATTGCACACATGCTCTCTGAAGCACAAACATCTGCATGGATGACCTTTATAAGGGAAAATAATTTCTGTAATTGGACTTAATTCTGATGACATAGTGTACCTTCCAGAGAGGAGTGCATTTGTTTTGATTAAGCAAAGACTTGTCGATATTGAAATGCAGGAACTTAGAAATCTTGCCTCTGGTAGATGCTCGCCTCTGAGGTGGGGGATGCCCTCTAATAGTTCTCTGCCTGAATATTTTACTTGTCTGACAACCCCTCATTTGTGGAGAGCATTCATGTTAGCTCATTTTAATGCTCTCCCTTCTGCTGTATTCTACGGGAGGTTTAAGAAAATCCCATACTCTTCTAGGTTTTGTGCCTGTGGCTTGGTGGAGATTGAAAGTCTTGAACATGTTCTCCTGTATTGATATTTTTGCTGTTTTTCTAGAACCCTTTGTCAAAGCCAAGTAGGGCAACCTGATGACTATGAGATCATTTCTTTATTATCTTCCCATAATTCTGAGATCATTGAATCTGTAGCTAAATTTCTCTGCTGTGCCTCTAAGAGGAGAAGATTGTTTCAGTTGCACGGGTGAAGGACGTATCCTTGTCTCCCTGCTGCTGGTGTTTGTTTTGTTGATATGCCAATAAAGGTTCTGATTGATTGAGTCAGTGCAACAAAATTTAGGATCAGACCTCAGAGGTTAGACATAAATCAAAAATGGCTTTAAAACAATCCACTTTTACATATTCCTTTGTGTAAACAGAAATATCAGTAGGGCTTTCTGAATTCAGTGCTGAATTCAGCAAAACAAGTGTTATGTAGATTTTTGTTTCATGCTTGTATTTGGCTGGACTGAGGAATTCTTGATCTGATTTAATCCACTCGCTTAATCCTTTTTATCTCAAGTATGCTGTGTGCCCTGGGCACCTGAAGAATTGCAATGAGTCACAGTTTATTAATTTTCCTTTTGGTTGTGTCATTCAGTCATTTGGTTATCTACTGGTGGTCCCCAGCCCGAGGGACATCCATCTAGCCTCAACCAGGGCCAGGGCTTTTTCCGCCCTGGACCCGGTCTCGTGGAAAAAGCTCTGACTTGAGATCAGGGCCTGCAGGACTTATTATCATTCCGCAGGGCCTGTAAGATGGAGCTATTCTGCCAGGCCTATGGTTGAAGCAGAGGGCATCCAACAAAGCCAGCCTCCCTCACTGAAGCCGGTCGTCATTATTCGGCAGCCCAGATTAGGAAGATCTCTGGATCCAGTCACTCCAGCTGAAATTGTGTTTGTGATTACACACTGTTAGTTGTATTATTAAATTATTTTAAATATTGCTATGTATTTATTAATGTATGTTTTTATCTACTTATGACGTGATCCACTGGGAGCCCATTCACGGGGAGAGCAGAAGATAAATCTAAATAAATAACTATAAATATAACTAAATTATTTTGTTTGGTAATTTAGACTGCTGGCTTACTTAGCTAAGCTTTTTATTTTATATCTACATCAGGGACACACATGTACGTTCTGTTAGCCATCTGGATACAAGTAATCAGCCCAGTTGTGCTTGATGGGTCCATCCGAGAGACATGCTAGCACAGAAATGCAGCGCCCTTCACACTCCTTCCATCGCGTTTACAGATGAGGCCAACCAATCAGACCAATCACGACCTTGATCAGCTCATATGTGAAGCAGAGCAGAGGCCCTATGGCTCAGGGGCAGAGTGTCTGTTTTGCAAGCAAAATGTCTCAGGTCCAGTTTCTGGCATTCCCCAGTGTAAAGGATCAGGTAGTAGACCATGTCAAAAACCTCGGCCTAAGGCACTGGAGAACTGCTGCCAGCCAGAGCAGACAATAGTGACAGACCAGTGGTCTGTCTCATCGCTTCATAGGTGTTTGTGTGAAGCTAAGATTCAGCATGGGTAGGCCTATTTCTTCCCCCAAATAACTTATCTGTTTGCTTTACAGTATTTACATGCTGCCCCTGTGTTTTAAAAAAAATGCCCAAGAGGGCTCACTATATTGAAAAAATAGTTATCTGAACTGAGTTCTCCTCCTGCATGATCACTGTAGTATAAGGCAAAGGTGTCTTGGCTCTGAGGTGGTTCCTTTCTCCTGTCCTCTCCCAATGTCACTGTGCTATTGGGGAACATGACTCTGACCCTCCATATGAACCTATGAAGCTGCTATAGGATGAATCAGGCCAGTGGCCCTTCTCGGATCATCTATCCTGACTGGCAGCAGCTCTCTGGGCTTTCATGCTGGGGATGCTGGCCCCTTGGACCTTCTGCACACAAAGCACAGGCTGTACCCCGAGCCTTTCTGCTCCTCTCCCAGATCGCAAGAGTTTGTAATGTATGGATCCCTGGTTAGGCAGTGAAAATGTGACCCCCGCCTCACACACACACACACACAGACCTCCCAAGCCTAGCCGTAGCCCCCCACACTTAAATGGTGGCTCTGCTGGAGGTACACACCAACAAAAGAGATATTTAGACAACTCAGTGAATCCAAGAGGAACATCACAGTTCAAAGGTGAGCACTGATCTGGATGCACATCTGTACTGGACCTACTTTCACTCCCTAATCTAACTTGCTGTAATGAACTCCATGTGTTCTCCTGGTACTCTGTATTAGCCTGATCCCCATAACTACAGTCAAGCAAACTACTGGGGGGGGGAATTTAAACAGAGAACAGGCTTTATTGTTGTTCAGATTCCCATTTCACAAATGCTTTCAAATACAGACAGTGATCATTAAAACAATGAATTTCCTAAGTTATCAGGGAATGCTTTTTCTGTGCATTAACAAATAAGCAAATAGGACATTTATTTCCTAATTTCTTGTATTGCTTCAAGTTACTTCCAGCTGTAAACTTGTGGGTTACAAAACGGTTTCACACCATTTTGATACATTTCTCCCTAATTTACCAGCAGCACATTCATCATACTTATTTATATAGATAGCCTTCAGTCGCATAGGCTGAGGTCAGACTGGCAGTTTGAAGCGTGAGGGAGTCGTGGCAAAAAGATCCAGCACAAACTGTTCTGGGTTTTCCCGTCACACTGTGCCAACTGATGCGGGAGCATACCGGGGAGGAGGCGCAAGGGAGTGTTCGCACTGTTGCGGCTTTCGGCGTTCACACTTTGTTGGTGTGGGATGAATGCGGGATGACCGTGCTCTCCAGGGTTTGCTACCACTTTCACCAGGTACTTTTTAAACTCGGGAGCCAAGATGGGCTGAATACAGCTGGGGAACGCCTGACAGATGTGTCTGTGTGAACGGCCCCTTTAATCCGTTTGTGAAACATTTCTGGCACGTGCCTATCTCGGGGCAAACTGCCAGTCTGAACTCAGCCATAGTTATCTTATTGGAATCCTTGCAACAGCTCTGTAGAGTAGCCGAGGAATATTATCATTCCCATGCAGACAGGATGTTGAGAGAGCATGCTCGGCTAGGAATTCACAGCAGACATGGTATTTGAACCAGGAACCTCCCCTATCACAACACATATTTGTAGTTATACCATATTGAGAGCAATGGGCAAAGGAACTGACTAAATTGCTTCTTGATGGAAAGTGCAGTGGGATCAAATATGGAAGAAAAATACTAGGATTACGAAAGCTATTCCGTATAAAGAAAACATATATAAAATGTTTTATAGATGGTATGTAACACCTGAAAAGTTAGCTAAAATTGACCCGAAACGTTCGGAAAAGTGTTGGAAATGTGAAAATAAGGTTGGCTCATTTTAACACATGTGGTGGCATTGTGAAAGATCTAAGAAATATTGGGTAATGGTACATGAAATCTTGCAAAAGGTACTAGGGACGGTAGTACCATTTACACCAGAGTCTTTGTTATTGAATATTCTACCTGATAACTCTACCAAAGATGATCGTTATTTGATTTTTTTTTAACTACGGCTGCAAGAATTCTCTATGCAAAATATTGGAAATTACCGGAGATACCAACAAAACGAGAACTAGTAAATAAAATCTTGGAGGCTGCAGAATTGGATAAATTGACTTTATTGATAAAAGGTGCAACAGATTCGACATTCCAGAATACTTGGTCACGGTTCTATAATTGGTATGATAAACATATGTAGGCAAGCTTGCAAGAGACAGACTAAGAGTTTACTAAAAGAAATATACACCTGTTAGAATGATAGAGACAGAAAAGGTGCTTACACAGTTCATGAGAAATTGTTATTAAGGTGGAATAGGCAACAGTATAAATATTGGTAAAATTGAAAATAACCTCCATGTATCTGTTTGTATTGTTAGTATGTCTGTATATGTATGTATATGTTATGATTGTTTGTGTATGTTATGTGCCCTTTGGGGGCAGTTTAAAAAAAAAAAGGAAAGGGCTGAAAAATTATGAAAACTCTGTTTTGTATTGCATTGCTCCATTCACTGTATTTTAAACTATATCAGGAATGCATTAAACAAAAACAAATGCATGGGTTCAAAATTTACATATTAAAAGTTCTCCTTGAATAAAATCTAATTTACAATAGATCAAAGTGCTCTTGCTTGCAGGTGTACTTTCAATTATTCTTTTGCACTGTCCATACTTTTTATATGTGATGCAAAGCAATTGATAAGCAATATAAATAATAATTAACATTGAGAAGACCTCTACTGTGTGCTTTGGTGTATATGATTTGCATAGCTTATTCAAAGGCTCTTAGAATAGCCCATTCCCAGAAGTATATGTCTATATGCAGGGTGCAGAGATGTAATCATTGCTATAACTTTGTAATATTATATAACCCCTTGGACTGATAAATACCCAGCTTCCTCCTCCAACTACCAGAATAATAATCTAAACATAGGGTTTCAGCATTCAACCAGCTGTATTTTGCTGCCATCTGGTGGCATATCCAAAACATTGCATCATTGAATACTTTGTTCAACCTTTGCCATGGTTTTTTGATAAAAATCAACCGTGTTTGTGAAGTCTGTTTATACAGTGAGCTGGATATGGTGTTAAATGTAGACACATGTAAACCTTCTTCTCTGCTTCTGTTCCCATCATATTTAAATACATCATGCTGCTACCAGTCTTGATCTGATTTCTGGTTAATGAATCGGAGAGATAAATAGTATAAAAGCAAGAATCCTGTGCTAATGCTTGCCAAGATGAGGCAAATTACATAGAGGGGTTGGGAGTCTAGATCCATTGATTGGAGCACCTGCAAGGAAAGATATCACATCATAACTTTTGAAATTGGGATGCCATCTGCTGAAAAGAAATTTTATTCAGTTGCTTGCCTCTGAGTTCCAATCAACTGATTGATTAATCTGCACATGAATAAAACAATAGATTTGAAGATAATAGCATTCTTTCTTTGTTGCTAGAGGATGTTTTGACCTTCGAGAAAGCATTCTTTTCTGTGCAGTGGAAGTGGGATGCTTGGTTGAAGATAGCACCTGGCACACATACGTTGTGTGTTCTGCTGTCTGGTTTATTTAGCCTGCCTTTCTCACTGAGGCTCAACGTAGATCACATAATATTAAAAAAAAAACTAGGAGTAAGGCCCATTGTGGGAAGAAATACAACAAGCTCTAGAAGGAAGCTCCAGGTGAGTGTCCCGGCTGGGGCTGGTGGGGCAGCAGAGGAAAGGGGAAAATAGAGGGAGCCAAGCCATGTTTATTCCCTTCTGCTTAGCTAAAAGGCAGGGCTGTCTCAAGTCATTTTGCTGCCCCAAGTATGGGAGGACAGCCTTATGGTAACAGGTATGATTCCCTCCACCCCGACTTATGTTGATTTGGGGTTATGCAGTGGCAGCTAAGGTAGAAAAGCACCTCCTCCTATGCCATGTCTTCTGGGTTTCAAGGGTCTGGAAAGCGATTCCATAGCCAGTTACAGGGTTGCTAACTCTGGGTTGGGAAATACCTGTAGATTTGAGGGGTAGAGCCTGGGGAGGGCAGGGTTTGGGGTGCAGAGGGACCTCAGCAGGGTATAATTCCATAGAGTCCATTGCCCAAAGCAGCCATTTTCTCTGATTTACAGTGAGTGTTGGATGTTCTGTCAAATAGAAATTCCCTGCCTCCCCCTCCAACAGCACTGATCTCCACCAAATGATGTTGCTGGTTGGGTTGCCTAGTCTGGGTTGGGAAATTTCAGGATATTTAAGGGTAACGTTGAAGGAGAGTGAGGTCACAGGAGGGAAGATACCTCAGTGAAGTGTAGTGCATAGACCCTACCTTCCATAACAGCCATTCTTTCCAGTAGGAATGATCCCTGTACTCTGGAGATCAGTTGTTAATCCAAGAGGTCTCCAGGCAAAGGTGTTGTAGAAAAACTGAGGGTCACAGTGTTAGGAAGATATGCAAAAGTATATAGCACTGTGTATAATAGATGTATGTTCAAGGTAAATCAATTTAGTCCAGTAATTGTGATACTGGCAAGGTGCTGTCTGAATATTTGTACAGAATGCTAACATGCACTTAGATTTTTTTGTTTGGGTGATTATAATCAGACAGCATAAAACATCCAATGAACAATGCAATAGGACAGTGGTGGCGAACCTATGGCATGGGTGCCAGAGGTGGCACTCAGAGCCCTCCCTGTGGGCACGCATGCCATCGCCCCAGCCAGGCCCAGACCATCATTAAAGTGTCGAATTCTCTGCCAAATAATTTTAAGTAAGTGAAAGCATTTGGGATTGCTTTCCTTACTTTCTTTGGATTATCTTAAGTTAATGTATGAGTTGTTTTTTTCTAAAGTAAAACCTCAGCATTCAGGTTAAATTGCCGTGTTGGCACTTTGCGATAAATAAGTGGGTTTTGGGGCGCAGTTTGGGCACTCGGTCTCTAAAAGGTTCGCCATCACTGCAATAGGATGAAGGTTAGTAAAGTTAGAAAAGCAGTGCAATTTACCAGTGCAGAAATGAAGCATATGTATAATATATCAATGCAGAAAATGGAATTACAAAAGTAGAAGACAACGGACTAAGTGCAAGGTAACACAGTTCCCTCAGTAAATGTGAGCAGACTCTATTCTATACCTTCTAGCCTTAAGAAACTACCTTCTACAGGGCTGAAAGTAACTTAAATTTCTTCCCCACACTGATCTCTCTTTGGGGGGCCTCAAAGCGGAAGGAGAGAGGTCTAACTTCAGCCACTTTCTTACCAGTATTCTGTTCTGGCCTCTACTCGCCCCTGTAGCTCAGTGTTGTCTGCTCTGACCGGTAGCAGCTCCCCTTCTGGTAGAGCCTGGGCAGTTCTGCATACCAAGCATATAGCCTGCCACTGAGCCATAGCCCCTTCCCCTATAGTTATATTAAAATAGATATTTTTAAAATGTGTTCCCTGATCAATTTAGGCTACTTTTTAAATGGATTCCTCCAACCAACGAAGCACCCTTTGCAATGTGTCGTTCCAGTCATAAAGAAACAAACCAATTCTCCTTTTGTTTCTTGTCTTCCCTTCTATATCCTGTCCACTGTTTGTGGTAGCAATCTCCTAGCTTTCAGATTAGAGGCTCTTCTGTTATGATTGACAATCATAGCAAGAACTGTGACACTTCCCTTGATGAGTGCATCATTTGGGAGGTTCTCAGCACAGTTTCTAAACACTGTTTTCCAGTCAATTCACTGCTGAGGTGTGGTAAAGGAAATTACTCTTTCTTTAACAAAACAAAACAAAAAAAGTGTCTGTGTCTCCTCTTTTGACAGGCATGCTAAAAGCAAAGCGCAAACAGGCACTCCTGACAGGGATAGGTAGAGGTTAGGGATCCGCGTGTGCCTCTGGAGGCACCAAAGGAAAGGTTCGCCAAAATGCAAAAGATGCAGGTGGGAGCGTTTGGGCGATGGAGACAGGGCTTGCTGCCCATCCAGTTGGAACTGCACTGCTTTTGGTACCATTCTAAGGGAGAAGGATAGGCTGATGACTCTGCCTGCCTTTGACTATCCTACCCGCCACTCCACCAGCCCCAATGGGTACCAGGTGCCACTGTCCTTCAGGCAGTATAGCAAATGGTCACAGCAGATGATATAATTGGGATACACCACTAGATGCTCTGATGCTGCTTTGTCTCTGAGCATACCTTTTAAAAGAACATTCCAACACCACCTGTTGATTACAAAACCACTGGTATCCTAGCCAAAAATGGTGCTGCTGTTGCAGCAAAATATAAGCTTGCTACTAGCTGCTGTTCAGCAAATAATTAAACATTTTTAAGTTTCAAAATGGTGTGCGGTACAACAGGATTCATTCCATCCTGTTAACCCAGATTTATATTCTATATTGTCTTATTATTTAATATTATTAAATATCTCCAAACATTGACTGAGAAAAAAGGTGACTTACAAATTTCCCAGAAACTGGGTAAGTGACATTCCCAGAAGTCATCGTGTACGTGACTCCTGCAAACTGAACTTGCATCAAGCCTTCAAAAGACCATCTGACAAAGGACACTTTCGATATCCAAGATGGAACTGCAAAAAAAGATATTTTTTTTTAATCATTACTGAATTTATTCGAAATAAATATATATCAACTAAAGACTCTTGTTATAAGGGTATTGATAGGAGCTATATTGTTATATACGGTGCAGAGTTTGTAATACTGGAGTACTTTATACTGTTTTATATTCAGAAACATAACCAAGAAGCATAGGCCGGATTGTTTGGGAGTAAGTCCTTCTCAGTCATATATTGAAGGTAAGGGAACCAGGTGCGCTCAAAGAGTGATTTTGTTGTACAGAGATTCGATTGATCTATCAAAAAAAAGATTTTTAAGGAAAGCAGAAGGAACTTGATTTAGCATAAACCAACAGGGACATTTAATCCTCTAAAATTGTTTCTGACAGCAAAAAAATCAGCACCTGTTTCCCAAATTAGGTACTGGCTGTTCTTCACCAATTAAGACTGTCCAATGAGCCATGACTTGTGGAATCACTAAAAACACGATCTATTATCTGTTCCGGTTGTGTTTCTGTGGTTTTCAGGAACCAAAAGGCAAAGTCCTGCTTGCACACACAGTTGATAGCATTGCATCCTTGATACCTCAAGTTGGCCTGATGTTTGATAACTTTTATTCTAAGGTAGAGGAGTTAGCCCAGGCTAGCCTGATCTCGTCAGATCTCAGAAGCTAAGCAAGGATGTCCCTGGCTAGTATTTGGATTGGAGACCTCCAAGGAATACCAGGATTGGGACATGGAGGCAGGCAATGGCAAACCACCTCTGAACATCTCTTGTCTTGAAAGCCCTAAGGGGTCACTGCACGTCACTTGGTGGCACTGTGATTTGATGGCATTTTCCATCACCATGGAGGAATTCACTGTAGTCTATGGTGTATGAAGACTTTAAGGGAGGTCTGGGCCAAACACATTACCCCAGCTGCCATTCTCCGGCTGCAACACAGGGCTGCACAGAGGCCAGAGACAGAGGAATGGGCCATCTGATACATGTGGTGGGGAATAAATCTATATCAGGGCTGCCAAACTCTCTGGGTATGGCATGCAGCAAAGAATTTAAAATGACACACATTGGAGCATAACGTTTGAATTGGGTATATGTTCTTTTTATTCAGGGTTCATAGGCTCAGATCCTAGGGTCAATTCCTGGATTCTACCTGGAGAAACAACCCTACACAGGTAAGCAGAAAGGGAAAGCACAGACACCAGCTTTCCCCCTGTCCCCCATAGGCATGTACTCTCTTCTGATTGCTGTGTATCTGATATTTTCAGCTCACCTGTCCACAGGTTTTGCAAGCTTATCAAGAAGCCACCACTTAGGAAGAATGTTGTATACAACATATTGCCAAAGAAGGCTGAGATCTGCATTGTTGGCAGCAGCGCAGATATCCACAGTGCCATGGTTCGGGCACAGCAAGTTCCAAGCATAAGCAAAAGCAAGTTAAGAAAGAAATGTTCCGGTTCAGGACTGAGATTTGCCAGCCAGTAGATGGGAATTCCATAAATGATGCATAGAACACACTGCTCTGGAAGTTCCCCTAAAACCTATTTTAGAAAGGAAGCATAGTTAATAGTGGAAAATGAAGCCCCGCAGTACTGTAGAAGAAGGGATATTCTTTAAGCTTTATTGCATATTGGAAATTGATTATCGTCAAATCATTTTCCATGGCCCACATTTTGACCTTATGTGCTTTCAAGGGATCCAGATGTCAGTGACCAAAAATATACAAGAAAATGGCACAGGTGTGTCCCAGGGCAATATTGACTTAACATATAATTAAATTACTTCTACATTGTGATAGAACTGTACTGAAAATGCAGACCAGAGTTATAAGTGAAAGTGAACAGTCTGATTAGCAGCTTTTCAGTTGCACAGAATGTGGACCAAATGAGCAACAGTTATTCTGCGATGTATATTCTTATGTCCTAGTTACATATTTACTCACTGGCAGTGATCCTAAAAGAATTCTAGCAGTTGCAAAAAAAATTACTCCTTTCTCTAATTGGGTAATGAGTGATTAATAACAGCTATTCACTGCTCAAAATCTATGTATCATAGAGTTTTTATTGGATAGAAGGAAAGGAAGTTACCTGCATGTACCAATGCTTCCAGCCATGGAATGAAGAAGAAACTGAATTTGAATTTAGAAGCCTTTTAAATGGCATTCCATATGATATCTATCCCATAAGAAAATGTGGTAGACTACAGATCACAAGCAAATTAAAGTAGTTGTCTACAAGGAAGGAAGGAAGGAAGGAAGGAAGGAAGGAAGGAAGGAAGGAAGGAAGGAAGGAAGGAAGGAAGGAGCGGAGTGTGAAAATTGCAAAGATGGTGGGACGAGGAAGGAAGGAAGGAAGGAAGGAAGGAAGGCTCGGAGTGTGAAAATTGCAAAGATGCTGTGGTGGACTGCACTTTAAAAGCTCACAAGTTCTGTATAAACATGTAATGGATTGTGAAGGGTTAATGACTCACAGAGCCAGAGAGCCTTGAGTGACAGGCTGTTCAAAGGAATTTGAATAGGAATTTGAACAGGAAGACTTGGGAACTGGCTGCTGATGAGAACTCAGACTGAGTTTAGACTTCACTGTGGAAAATATAACTCGGACTGAGGAGAGTTTAGCTCTGACTGAAAACAGTTTTATACTGACTGAGGACTGGGAAGGTTGGCAAGGAGGAGTGTGTGGATCAGTGAAGCACCCATTCAGGCCAGGAAAAGGGATAGATCTAGTTAGAAGAGATTCCCTGCCCAGTTGATAAGGGAGATAGCTCTAAAGAGTGGAGGGGAGTGAAGGAATTTGGGTACATGGTAGTGTATCCCTGCCTTCTGAAACCTGAAGAGTCAGTTAAACTCAAGAAAGTATACTGGAGTGTTTAGGAAACACTGAAACAAAAGCCTGTCACCTCAAAGATTATAGGACTGTGTGAAAAGTTTAAAACTCTCAAGTGCTGGAAATATATGAACTGTAGTTTGTGAAAATATTAAGTTACCTCAGAGTTCTTATTGATTTACCTCAGACATTTTACCCCTGATTTCACCTGACCTTTCCTCTTCTACATTGAATAAAATATTTTGTTTATTTTTGAACATTATTAAAGCCTCTCATGTGCCATTTCAGAAGTTCAAGTTAAAAGGGTGATCTTGTCTCTTCCCTCAAATTCCTGGGTTGAGCCAGGTTAAAAATACAATAACATGACAGGGTGGAACAGCCATAGATCTTCAGAAAAGAAGAAAATATATAAAGGGGCTGCTCAGTCAGAAAGGAAGAAAAAAACAGAGGGAAAATCCCATGTCTGAGGGAAGGAAGAGGGCAAGGTCATCTTAGATGCCTGCATCAGTTAGATGAAAAGAGGGGAAGAGAGAGATATTGTCTACCCTTTAGGATATATAACCATTTTTCAGTGCATGTTTATGGATGAAATTAGGAATCTAGACTATGTTATGGAGGGTGCCAAGGAATGTGGGTGTGGACTGGATGGATCCAGTAGGGCTTTTCCTGTGTTCTTAATCTGACAATTAAATTACTGCAAATAAAAATGAATATAAGAAAAAGTATTATGATAAACTCATTCATTCATTTTAAAAGAGTCAAATCCTGCACTCTTCAGAACCTGACCCAGTCACAGTATTGATGTATTATTTTTAGGATACGAGCACATGATAATGAAATTACAATTATTCTGGGGCATAAAAAACAGCAACAATTTAGGCAAGAGGTGGGATCACAATCAATGTTAACAAAGTTGAAATGTTGCTGAGCAAGGTAATCTTATAAAGTATGGGCAAAGTTTCTTTTTTTAGACACATAGTGACTGTTTTGTTTTATTTTATCTTCTATAGCTAGATTCAAGTCTAGTATCACCTTAGAGACCAACAGGATTTTCAGGATAGGCACTTTCGAGAGTCAAACCTCCCTTCTACAGACCCCCATGGCTACCCTCTAAAACTACCCTAAACTTTTATGTACTTTGCAAGAAATAGAGAAATGCCACTTGTTACATTTTGGATTCTGGGTGAGAGGGCTTAATCAGGCAATGCTTGAACCTTGTGACACCTCTTTATAGAAATCAAGTACAGGCATACTGGAACCAGTTACCTTGGCAGAGAAATATGGCCCAACGGGATACAATCCATCTTCAAAATCCTGATAAAGCACAACTCTTTCAGAGTGACCTACAGCATAAAAGAGAAATAATCACCTTGTGGTTCTTGCTACAGTGTCTCAGTGGTAAGGTTTGCTGAATTTTCCTCTTTTTTTTTAATCTCTTGAAAACAGTAGTAACATTGGAGCTTACATTTTGTGATTCCTTCAAAAATGACTGTGAAAGGAATCAGGGCTCCTATCATATACAAAAGTGCTGATGTATCCTGAATAGACAGCTTGTTTTTTCCATGGCCATAATACAGGAAACCAATTAACAAAGACATTAGGAGGGCCTCAAATCCACGGATTAACAAAGCTGAGAGATCGCGGACATTGTTGGAGAACTGCCGACTGCAACAAAAAGAAACGGCACCAATGAATATAAAGTTTGAAACATGGTAATTTTGTTTTTTTAATTGCAATATGTATCGTAGAAAGAAAACTCAAGAACAAGCATTGTACGTGATCATACATAAACAGAACTTCTGCCATAAGTGGTAGACAGGGAATAGAGATAACAAAAAATTTCCAGTGCTATCATATTTGTATGATGTTAAAATGTTGCCTCACTCCCAAACTAACCAATTTTAATTCGTTAATTAGGTATATAGTATTTTCAACATGTACCAGGCTTTACAAAGTACAAGAAGGCAGGTCTCTTTCCTGAAGAGTTTAACCTCAAACTTGACATTAGGGAACAGCAAACAGAAGGGAGAGAGGAAGGTAGTGGTGGGATTAATGGAAGAATGTTAGTTCACCTCAGTTCCATATACTTAGGCATTTCAGCAAAGGACAGAGTGAGTAAAAGAAGATTGGCAAGACAATCGTTTTTATTGTATTTTTTATTTATTTACAAAAATTGTATTCTGCCTTTCTTCCCTTACAAGGGCTGTCAAGGTGGCTAACCAATTTAAAACATGCATGATAAAATAACATGTTAAAATACACTCTCTCCAACACACATCCTTAAAACAATTAAAAACGGAGTTAAAAAACATACAAGACATAAAAATGGACATTAAAACTTTGGTTAGGAAAAGGGATCCCTGAGAAACAAAAAGCTCTTCACCCGCTGGTGGAAGCCAGCAACAGAAAACAACAGAAGGAGACAGACAAATTTCCCTGGGGAGAGAATTTCAGAGCTTTGGTGCCATGACTGAGTTGACACTTACCTACGGTCTAATTTTATGACAGATTATTCACATTTATACATTCCTGGAATATAAAGTTTTGGACCACTGTAGCAAGTAAAACTGATTTGTTTCAATGTCTTGTGTTTTTCTTTACAGAGGCTTTTGTATACTAAAAAATGGCTTCTCTAATGTGAATGATTTCTGCCAAACCCACCCATAACCTTCAAAACCTCAAGAACTCATCATGTCAGTGTCCTTAGAATCCTCCCACAAATGCCACAAGTTTTTGGGGAAAGTCTACATTAGCCATGTTGGCAGATGGTGACTGAGCTTTCTTTTTACCATTCCAGGGCCAGTTCACCAGCTAAGTAACCCAAAAGGGTGCAGTGCAGGTTAGCACAGTGAAAAGGGCACCAGTGTACCAAAGACATTTCTCCCAGCCATCAGCAGCATAGGAAATTACTGACAGACACTCTTGGGCTCACATCACTGCCGGCCAGGTCCAAAACAACATCCCGTGACATTGATACAGTAACTGGCCTTGGACTTGCCTACAGCTCTGAAGGCTGAAGTTTCAAATGTTGTTAGAAATAGTGTGATGTGAAGTTTGACCGAGGTTGTGTCTAACTCAACCCTCGACCTGATAGACTGTTTTCAAGTGGCTTCTAAATGCAGTTATTTCAAATAAGGCATTAGGAAAACAGGGGGGGAGAAGTAACTTTTACTGAGTTTCTTGGAAAGTGGAATAAGACACTTGGAAATATCTACACATGAAATACACAGCATCTATTGCATCCTTTTGGAAACTTCCAACAATACTTTCTGAACACGACCTAATAGTGAAGACCATGGAAAGTGCGGAAATGGATAAATTGACTTTGATGTTAAAAGGGCAAATGGAAGAAGATTTTGTCAGACTATGGACTCCTTTTTATGATTGGATAAGAAAGAAACACAAAGGTATGGACTCCTTAATATTATAATATGAAGAAGCCTTTTATGAACTTCTAAAACCTCACAGTCTATCTCTTTGTAATGTGAAATGATAAGTAGAGAAGATTTATATGCAGAAGACTTATTACTTTTGTTTCCTTCCCCTTCCCCTTTCCTATTTCTGTATACCCTAAAAACTCAATAAAACATACTTTTTTAAAATAAAAAATTAAACACACAGCATCTGCTGGGCTCATCCAGTTATTATTTTACAGATTTTTTTTAAACCAGAACATTTGATTCGTATTCAACCATAATGTGTAACAACAAACAACAAGAGTTACAGAAATCCACTTATCCTACCAATGCAATCAAATATACAATCAAAGAGAGGTTCCACGGAACAAAGCCATAAAGGTCATAGAAACATTAACCCAATAGCAACAACTTATACTTCGTATTGTAAATAGTTTTCCAGTTACTCTCACAGGTTATGACATACCTCTAGATCCGAAACTCATGCTCTTACACCTGTGGCCGGAAGGGTTTTTTTCAAATAATCAAAGACAATTATTTTACAGATGTCAATTCCAAAGTGCAGAGAGCAGATATCAACCAATCTTTTAACACCTGAGGTGAGAATCTGGCCTTCTCACAACCTTATGAATATCATAGTATAAGTATGAGCTCCTCCTTGAAACTCCAGGGGTTTTTGGCCATTTGGGGGGGGGGGGGCTCTGAGACAGATAAAGTCTCCTGAGAGGGAGAATTCTTCCCATCTCACTTCCTGGAGGCACAAACCCTTACCTGACTCAAAATTAACAGATTTTCTTCTCCATTGCTCACTCCCATATGGCTCCTCCAGCATTTCATAAGTCTGCCTATGCACCAAACAGGCATATAGAGGATGGGTGACCGACAGAAAGGGGGCAAACCTTTGCCCATCCATCACAGCAGCATGTGCTGTGCTTTCCACCCTCCTTTCCCATCCATTACTCTTCAGATCTTATATCAATGAGGCATTACATGGATATTTTAGATACCGTTACCTTAGTAAGATAGTGAACTGCTGAAACCATCCTGGCAACTGATCAGCTGGATGGGGGTTCATGTTAATCAGCTCCTCTGAAACGAATGGGGGGCTGCCAAAAGAAAAAGAAAGGGGAGACGGGAATATCTCAAGGTTCGCACAGCAGTGGCTTCAGTGTAAAATGCTGTCCATGTGGTATTTTTCACCTTAGATCTCTGGAAACAGACACCATATTTTCATCTTCTTCTGGTCTTCTTTTCCATAAAAAGTCATCAAAATGTTTGACTTTTTCATGGAATAAGGCAGCGAGTGAGCTGGCCCTTTGTTGGGTTACCATCTCCGTTTCTTCAGTCTGCCTGTCAACACTAGTCAAATCAACTGTAAAACAAACACAAACCAAAGTTCATATGACCCACATGTACTACATTTGTCTTCACATTTATTAAACTACTTCATATATTTGTAGTTACACATAACCCAATTGCAGTCAATTCCTTTAACATATGAGGTAATAAAATGTATATTCTTGTGCTCTGTTTTCTTGGTTCTCTCCAGAATAATTCTCACAGTAGCCTCCTATGGAGTTACTACTTTGTTGAGAGTCTGTGTATGTCCAAGCATTGTAAATGGGATTGTCAATCTCCAGGTAGTCCCTGGAGTTCTTCTGGAATCACAACAAGTCTCCAGACTACAGAGATCCGTTCCCCTGGAGAAAATGGCTGCTTTAGAAGGTGGACTCTGTGGCATTTTACCCCACTGAGGTCCCTTCCCTCCCCAAACCCTCTCCTCCCCAGGCTCCAGCCCCAAAATCTCCAGGGATTTCCCAACTCACAGAGCTGGCAACCCTTGTTGTTACCAGTGCTCCCTGTAAGCTGTGGGGTCTTGTGAGCAACAATTCTACTTTGTGAGCTACTGGCATTAAAGCTGTGAGCAAGCCATTTGGCTGCTGCATAAATTAGGTTGCTCTGGAGCCATCCTTCCTGAGCCAAGACAAAAATGTGTGAGCCGGAGGCTAAAAAACTGTGAGATAGCTCACACTAACTCGGCTTAGAGGGAACACTGGTTGTTACTACAATCAGATTCAAGTGTTTGAGGATTAGCCTCCTTGAGCAGGACTCTGGAGAGGTAGCATATACATTTTCAAAATAAATCAATAAATAAGTGGTGAAGCTTTTCCTTGACTGTGCCATTTAAATATGCCACTTCTGCTCTGCAACCTAGTTGTCCCCCCATGGAAAAAGTCAGTTATGATGCTAGGGACAAGGGTTTAGCCTGGCCATTTCCCCAGAAAGTATTTTTCTGTGTGTACAAACATTCACAGACCTCCTCTCACAATGTGATATCATACACCCCAGGAAAAAAAAGTGCAGCCATTTAATTCTCCTGCATGTATGCACTGTTCTAGATAACAGCTGTTGAAGTATTCCAATTTATGGAAGGTTTATAAATTACATCTCATCTGGTTCAGTATGGAGAGTGAATATTCTCCAGGTGACCAGAACAGGGCAGTTTCCTAAAACTGACAAGTCGTTGGATTTTAATTTTATTTTCTGCCTCTCATTGTGCCGCAAATGTCTGACACAGGAATGTTTCAGCAAACAGACTACTAAAACTACTTGCAAACCTATTGCAAAGCTGCCTTAAGGACCTATTTGCTGGCACAGAAGTTCTTTGATCTTTGAGGCTTTCTCACAATCGACACTGGTGGGGGGGGCAGGAGAAGAGATTGATAGCCACCCAAGAGAGGTTGTGTGACCAGTACTCTAGGAGATCAGTGAACTCAGGGGACTTGGCTAGGTACTCCCTCACCATCATCTCTCCTGAATCCTCCGCCATCACATGCCTGGCATTCCCGCTGCTGCTGACCTCCCAGTTCACCACTGACAACCAGTGGGGCTGGTTGGGCTCTTTGATACAGAGGTGCCGAGCTGGGCTTCCCTCCCCCCAGCCTCTTCCACCCCCTGTTCACTCTGGCCACATCTGTTGGCCTGTAGCCTCCATACTTCTTTGTAGAGCTCATGCTTCCATTGCACAGGCTCTGCATTCTGGTAGGGGCCACAGAGGGTGTATTGGAGGTGGGAGCAGCAACAGGGAGTTGTGTGGAAGGGGAGGATGCTTCCACCCCATCTGTAATGCTGCCTTTTATCCGGCAGTCACACCTACAGGCCAGCCTGTACTCCCCTTCCTTGCAGAGAGGATCCAACCTGGTGGTGATGCCAACCTGCAACTCCTCTCTCTATGTCCTGAACCATGAGAGAACAGGCATCCCCTCAGGGACCAGCTCCAGTGTGGAGGCCAGAGCCTGGTTCAGCCCTTGAATCAGGGGCATGACTTGCCCCAGGCTGGCCATATGGGCATAGAGCATGTTGATGGTGTCCTGGAAGGGCCTGAGGACATACACCACTTGGGAGAGGGTCAGCCAGTCATTGGAGCTGATGCTGAGCTCCTCTCCCCTGTGCTGGATGGTCATGGAGGAAGTGACATCCTGCACTGCGCTCTGCTCCACCAAACACATAGGTAGAGTTCCAGCAGCTGGGTAAGTCCAGGATTAACCACTGTTCAGGTTCATCCCCCTCCCCCTGCCTCTCACGCAGCAGATAGACAGACTTGATGCTGCATGAGAAGTGGGGACCAGGCACTGGCAGGTCTTCAGCAAAGCCCATATCTCAAGAGTGGCTGTGCCCCAGGTGGCCCTGACAATGCTCCCCAGCCCCAGCACATCCTTCACCACCAGGTGAAGTGTGTGTACCAGGCAGATGATGCCCTTGAGGTGCACAGCCTTCACCGTTGCCAGCATGTTGGCGCCGGCATCTGTCACCATGTATCCACAGACAATGTTGCCTCTGCCAACCTACTCCCTCAGGTTACTCTGTATCATAGCGGTGATGTTTTGCACTGTGTGGTCTCCATCCATTCCCTGTGCACGGAGCAGAACCACTTTGTAGCCCGGTGGCAGGACTGTCCCTTCCTGGGGCTTGGGCTGTGCCCCAACAGTCCAGACAGAGAGGTCCTCTGGTTGCTACCAGTGGGCAGTGAGGGAGAGCTGCTGGCTGTTCCAGAGGTCTATCATGAAGTGCATGGTTCTACCTTGTGCTCTGGAGACCTCAACCTTGACCATCGCCACTGTGAACTGTGCAAGGCGAGCAAGACTCGTCCTCTGCATGGGGATGGAATACCAGGGAGCCAGGTGATGCAGCAGCTGGCAAAAGACTACATCATGAGGAAGAAGGGTTGGCCATCCACAGCAATCCTCTTGCCAATGAGGCGAGTGACTGCTTCCTGGGCCCTCCACATAGCCCTTCTGGATGGCAATGTCTGCATCCCTAGGGGAGGGTGTGGAAATGTTTCCAAAGTGTGGGCTGGAAATGACACCCCAGGACTGCAGAAGGTGGGAGGAGGGACAGCTGCTTTCTGGCACTGGACTAGGAGGGGCCACAGAGGGGTGTACTGGAGGTGAGAGCAGCGACGGGGAGTTGTGTGGAATGGGAGGATGCTTCTCCCCACCCCTAAATCACTGTCAGAGTCTTCTCCAAAAACTGTTATCAACCACTGGTCTTTGGGCAGTGCTAACAACTCTTTGTCCTCTGTGGAGAGATCCAGGAACAGATTAGGGAAAGGAGGCTCCAAGACCTCTGGTGATGTCCTGCTAAGGGTGGGCTATAGTGGGCTGGCTTGATGAGTTTGGTGCCTGGGGATGGGGGCCTGTGGCATGGAAGGGGGTGGAGGACCTTTTCCCCCCATGACAAGCACTCTTTGTACCCATTTTCACCCATATGGCACAGAGGGGTTAGTTCACAATCGGGAGGGATGGGAGGGTATAAAATGTGGTTCCTCTGTTGAGGAACCCACTAGCTAAGCCTCTCTGCTTGGTGTGAGCAGAGAGATGGGTAGCTCAGAGTCCTGTCCACCTAACACCAAAACCCCAGCAGGGGAGGAGTTCCCAGTCATGAGGGAATGTGCTCTGCTACTCCACTTTTAAGAAGTTCCCTGCCTTTCTCTGTAACTCTGAACAGACAAGAGAAAAGAGGCTGCAGAGCTGAGCTTATATATAGCATTCTGATCCTCTAGAGCAGGATGGGAACTCTGTTATTGGCAACTAGCAGTGCCTATTAAACTTTGGAGGGCTCCTATTGGTGTTTCCAAGGCTGGATAATTTGGGGGGGGGGGCTGCTTTGCCTTGGAGTTTTGTAAACAGTTTAATTGAACAGAGTCTGTCTGGAAAATGTATCCATTCCTGAACCACCACAAACTGCTGCGAACAGCACCAAAGTTTGTAAAATGTTCATGACAGGCACCCTTCCACAAACATTGCTTTCCTGAACCACGAATCAGCCAAAATTCATCACAAACTTTAGTTTGTGAGCGAGTTTGTGCCCATCCCTAGGTATCACCTTTCAAAGGCAGGGGAGAGAGATCTTAGGTCATGAGAGGGCATAAATTAATCCTCCCTGAATAATTGCTGATAAGCAGTTAATATTTTAGACACTTCTATTTCATCTTGTCTCAAAAAAAATCAAGACAGCAAATATGATTTCTCCTTTCCCTATTGTATTCCCACAACAACCACCCGGAACAGGTTAGGCTGAGGAATAAAGGTGGCCCAAAGCTATCCAGTGAGCTTCATGGTTTAACTGAGATTTAAACCAGGGTCTTCCCAATCCTAATCCAACATTCTAACCATCTATACCACATAGATTTAATAAAGATCATCTCCCAATAACACTGACAATACCAACCATAGAAATCAGCAGGGTTGCTGTATGTTGGGCAGGGATATCCATTTTCTTTGAAATATTGGACCATGTCCCGTGCTGCTCCAGCATAGATTGTGGCTCCAGACGTCATCAACAGAGCCAGATCAAAGAGCTGGAAGATATCTGATCGTGGCTGGTGAACTGAGAGAAGGACTAATCTGTTTCCTCTGGCCAGCCTAGACAGTGTTATTACTAAGTTGTGGGCTGTGAAACTGTCCAGTCCTGATGTGGGTTCATCAAATATTAGAATTCCTGCCACAGACAAAACCACAATTATGATCAACTATAGCACGTTCTCAATATATCTTATGTTGTCAGCGTGTCAGTCTAAACATATACACTTCCAACAGTAGCTCACAGAGTGGTTTCATGGTCAAGGGGCCAGAAGGACAAGATTGGCAGGGAAACTAGCCCTCTAGCTACTGGGCTGCCAAAAGTGTGTCAGCATTGTGGGCAACCCCCCACCCTCAGCTCCAAGTGCAGAGAGCATTGATCTGCCATTAGATTTTGTTTCCCTGTGTTGTGAGCGAGGCTGTCTCTGCACAAGTCTCCTGGATATGTGAGCCTCCAAAAACCCTCATGACTTAGCCACAGAGGCCTGGATAAAATGATCCAGTATGATATCAAAATGGGGCCCCCTGAACTGTCAGGAATTTCTCTGGATGCTCTCACAAAGCAGTAGCCCATCTGGTAGAATCCTGCCAAGAGCACAATGTTTAAAGGACTTTGTCCTCAATCTTCAGATGCTCCCTGACACTTGAGACTGACTGACTCAAGTTTGCCAGTTAATAACCTAAGGCTATATAGAGCTTTCCACCTCATCCAGCCTAACCTGGCCATTCAGTCCTGAACCTACAGAGAAATATCACGAAGTTGGTACACAACCTTGGTTAGAACAACCTGAGCTGTTCCCAAGTCCCAGTAACTCAATCACCTCACCTAAAAAACTCTTACTACCTCCCAAACGTAGTATCCCACACTCTTGATCTAATCCTGCTGTGGAATCCAACCTCATATTTCCCAAAGCCTATGATGGACATCTCAAACCCCTGCAGATCCATAGCTGGTTTTGTATCTCAGCCTGCTTCCCCAGCCTCAGGGCTGGCCTGTTTCCCAGACCTTTCCCATTTTGCTGAATCCTGGAAATATCTCATTTTGGACCCCCAGCTTCTTATTTGGTTTTGGTTTGGATTTTCCCTATGTCCTAGACCAACTTTCCTTTTCTTCTCCCCAGGATAACAGCCACACAGACTCTTTTCTTCAAGATAAGGCAATGTGCGTTTTTCTTTTCACTCTTTATTTTCCCTTAGACTCCCCATTTACTCCAATCAGGCAACAACTAAGGATAGCATTACTAGGGCTGTGTTACTATATTGCAATGTTGTTTCATGTTTTTGCTTTCCCTTGCATTTCCTCTTTCTAGCTTTGTACCATTGTGTTGTTGTTGTTGTTGTTCAGTTGCACAGTCGAGTCTGACTCTTCGCAACTCCATGGACCACATCACCAGGCCCTCCTGCCTTCCGCCATGCTCTGGAGTTTCCTTAATTTCATGTCCATTGCATCGATAACACTGTCTAACCATCCCATCCTTTGCCATCCCCTTCTTCTTTTACCTTCAATCTTTCCCAGCATTAGGGTCTTCTCCAGTGAGTTCTCCCTTCTCATTTGGTGGCCAGAGTACTTGAGTTTCAGCTTCAGTGTCTGGCCTTCCAGGGAACAGTCAGGGTTGATGTCTTTTAGGATTGACTGATTTGATCTTCTTGCAGTCCAAGGGACTCTCAAGAGTCTTCTCCAGCACCATAATTCAAAATAATCTATTCTTCGGTGCTCAGCCTTCCTTATAGTACAACTCTCACAGCCATACATTACTACTGGGAATACCATTGCTTTGATCATATGGACTTTTGTTGGCGGGGTAATGTCTCTACTTTTTATTATGCTGTCTAGGTTTGCCATAGCTTTCCTCCCAAGGAGCAGGAATCTTTTAATTTCATGGCTGCAGTCACCGTCTGCAGTGCTCTTGGATCCCAGGAACGTGAATTCTGTCACTGCTTCCATGACTTCCCCTTCTATTTGCCAAGGAGTGATGGGGCCAGATGCCATGATCTTAGGGTTTTTTTAAAATAATTTTTATTGGTTTTTCAATTGCAATAACAGAATAATACAAGAACATTATTAAGGAACGATACAGAACTTGAACATTAATAAATAACATAAAAACTTAACAGTAACAGAGATTATACTACCAATATAATGATAAAGCATTCAGCTTTAGTTTCTGTGACTATATCATTTGTTGTTGTTCAGTCGCACAGTCGAGTCCGACTCTTCGCAACCCCATAGACCAGCTCCCGCCAGGCCCTATTGTCTTCCGCCGTCCTCTGAAGTTGGCTCAATTTCATGTTCGTTGCATCTATGACACTGTCTAACCATCTCATCCTTTGCCGTCCCCATCTTCTTTGACCTTCAATCTCTCCCAGCATTAGGGTCTTCTCCAGGGAGTGCTCCCTTCTCATTTGGTGGCCAAAGTATTTGAGCTTCAGTTTCATTATCTGGCCTTCCAGGGAACAGTCAGGGTTGATTTCTTTTAGGATTGACTGATTTGATCTCCTTGCAGTCCAAGGAACTCTCAAGAGTCATCGCCTGCACCATAATTCGAAAGCATCTATTCTTCGGTGCTCGGCCTTCCTTATAGTCCAACTCTCGCAGCCATACATGACTACTGGGAATACCATTGCTTTGACCATGCGGACTTTTGTTGGCAGGGTGATGTCTCTACTTTTTATCATGCTGTTTAGGTTCGCCATCGCTTTCCTCCCAAGGAGCAGGCATCTTTTAATTTCATGGCTGCGGTGATCTGGGATCCCAGGAACGTGAAGTCTGTCACTACTTCCACGACTTCCCCTTCTATTTGCCAAGGAGTGATGGGGCCGGATGCCATGATCTTAGTTTTTTTGATGTTGAGCTTCAAGCCCACTTTTGCGCTCTCCTCTTTTACTCTGAGCAAGAGGCTCTTTAGATCCTCTTCACTTTCAGCCATTAGAGTGGTATCATCTGCATATCTGAGGTTGTTGATCTTTTCCCCAGCAATCTTAATTCCCGCTTGTGATTCATCCAGGCCAGCATTTCGCATGATGTACTCTGCATATATATTAAATAAGCAAGGTGACAATATACATCCTTGTCGTACTCCTTTTCCTATGCTAAACCAATCAGTTGTTCCATATCCGGTTCTAACTGTTGCTTCTTGGCCCTTATACAGGTTTCTCAAGAGACATGTGAGGTGGTCTGGTACTCCCATCTCTTTAAGGACCTGCCATAGTTTGTTGTGATCCACACAGTCAAAGGCTTTAGCATAGTCAATGAAGCAGACGTAGATATTTTTCTGGTACTCTCTTGCTTTCTCCATAATCCAGCGAATGTTGGCAATTTGATCTCTAGTTCCTCTACCTCTTCGAAACCCAGCTTGTACTTCTGGTAGTTCTCTATCCACGTACTGTTGAAGCCTAGCTTGTAGGATCTTGCTAGGATGACCTTGCTAGAGTGTGAAATGTGCAATTGTGCGATAGTTTGAACATTCCTTGGCATTGCCCTTCTTTGGGATTGGAATGTTAACTGACCTTTTCCAATCCTGTTGCATTTTCGAAATTTTCTGGCATACTGAGTTCAGCTTTTTAGGGGGATAAAATTATTTCTCTTTGAAGATCCTTGTTTCTCCTTCCAAATCAGAGTGATGAGCCAAACTGGGACCCAGGTAGCTTCCAGGCTGTTTGACCCTGAAATAATTACCCGAGTGAAGTGGTCCAGCCTTACATGTGTAGGGGGCAAACTGGTTTGGGAAGCCTCCCTCAACATAAAATGCTTCAGGGGGGTCACCAACCATTCCTACCCTGAGGAAAAGCTCACGCTATTCCAGCCAGTCCCAGAAAGGCCTAACCAGTCTAAACCAGGCCTATCTACTTGAGTCTTACTCATCATGGGAAGTACCAAAGTGAACCAGATAAAAAAGAACCCTTTTGTGGCCAATGTATTTATTTATTTATTTATTTATTTATGTTATTCAATTTATACCCCGCCCTCCCCGCAATGCGGGCTCAGGGTGGCTTACATAGGGGCAAACGCCAATATAAAACATAATTAAAACCATTTAAAATCCCAACAGCACAAAACATTCGAGTTATTGACTAAAGTGCTCTAGGTGTTCAACATGAAATTTCACAGATGGCATTTTCAACTGTTCAGCATCGTCTGCTCTAGGGAAGCATTGATGTTCCCTCATCCAGGGCCAGGTAAAGATGGAATAATGGTGATGGTAGTGCCCACTCCTGCTCACTCCTGAAGCAAACAGCTAATCCCTGTTTTGCCAAATATAGAGATGGATGGGTGAGTGCTGTTGCCAAAGGAGGAGCAAGTCTATAATGTCTGCTTGCTCTCTCCCCCTTCATGGATAAGGAACCCAGTCTCTTCAAACAGCCACCACCCACCTCAAAGCTTGATGTCTTCCTTTTTTGGGAAAGGAGAGTGGATGAAGGTATCTTCCAAGCCACAAGGGATGGGAGCTGGACTTCCTTTCACAAATAAACATCTGTGACGCAGTGGCCATTTGCAAGCGCTTTATGAATATTAAGCAACCAAATGGGGGGTTGGATACCTGCCCAGTGACTTTACAATAAACTGAAGTTATGGAGTAATGAAAACAGAGTAAAATGTACTTCCCCCATGTGGTGGTCTGTATCCAAGACAAAGTTTACAGGAGGTCACCATGTGGCAGATGGTTACATGCCTATAGCTGCAGCAAAACCCGCCTTGCTACATGCATTGCTTCTTTTCACATAATGCCAGTTGGGTGCTAAAGCACCAGATCAGAAACCTAAAATGGTTTTTAGGTAAGAATAAAGCTTACCAGGATTCCACAAAAGCTGGACCCCAATGCTTACTCTTCTCCTCTCACCCCCAGAAACACCACGGATATACTCATTTCCAACTTTTGTATTTGCACATTGTCGCAATCTCAGTTCTGCTATAACTTCTTCTACCTGAAAATTTGATCAAGAACAAATCACTTTTTTTGTTTTAGCGAAAATATTGAACAATATGATTAAATTACCTTTTCCTGAAGCAGCCTTACTTATGGACCCAAGGTGGGGCAGCTGTGCTAGTTCAGCAGACAAATTTTGGATGCCATTATCACATTCACATTCACTGGCATAGAACTTTAAAGAAGATCTTCCTGAAGGACCTCCCTATTTTAAATAAGGGGAGGTGGATCTCCTACTTCTGCTACCTGGACTTATATGTCAGGGGAGCCCTGTCGCCTAGCCCAACTTTTCCTGGCCCCACTTTCAGTCCTAATCTGCAACATGGAGCCCAATTTAAAACTCTATATGATGATTTCCCCCTCTTTGGTTTAAGCTAGATGAGATGCTAGAAGGTATGTAGACCTCAAAGCATTTGAAGTGGTAATAGACTGGACTTAATTTGAACTGTAGACTCCAAAGGCTGAGCGAGTGGCCGAGGGAATTTTAAGTTTTCCATCCTATTCAGGTATGCCAGTCAAATAAATATTTTTATTCTCTTAAAGTAAAGCAATCTCCTCAAATATGAAAAATTTGATATGACCCTTCTTAGGTTGGAGCTCATCCCAGTTGTTGGTCCCAAGCTGACCCATCAGGTGAAAACAAGTGCTCTACCTTACATCAGTGATTAAACATTTCCAAAACTACACAAATCACTTTTTAAAAAATGACTGTAATCCATTTTTCTTTGTGTTCCTTTCAAGAGTTAGAGAAGTGCTTGCATAACAACCTGCCAACTCATACATTTCTAAGGGAAAGTGTAAACCAAGCAAAACTCAACAGCAAGACAAATGAAAACCAGAGATGCTAGATAAAACAAATTTTAACACTGATAAAAAGACAAATGATCACATTCAGATTAGTTTTTCTTTATCCAACAAGACGCACAGTCACTTAGGTAATGTTATTAAATAAATTCTTGACAAGTTAATTTTCATTCTAATTACCCTTTTTTCTCTTTCTGACTCGGAAAATGTCTTCGGGAGACGCAGTTTTGCAATGAACAATAATGTTTCCCTCACTGTCAAGTTGGGTAGCAGTCTGTCATCTTGCCGTACATGGGCAATGCACTTCTTAACCAGTTGGTGGGTACTGGGTTTTCCATTGATTATAACTTGACCTGATACAATTTTGCCTCCATGGTCCCTACATGTTATCACGTCGAACAAAGATGTTTTTCTGCAAACTAGAAATATAATAGATTACAGTGTTAAACATCTATGATGGTTTCTTTACTAAAGCTATGTCTCCCCCAGTGAGGATGAGATGGATCCCATAGGTCTGTTTTACTAATGGCGGCACTTTCTTTGGTACACCTTCTCTTGATACATGGTGGCATCCCCTCATGTGAAAGAACCTTCTATTGTCAAGAGAAGACTCCTTAAGCTAAAGGAAGGTGCCACCACTAATGAAACAGATCTGCAACACCCAACCCAATAACTATGCTAGAAATAATATGAATCCACCTGATTTTCAGGTGGGTGGCAAAAATTGATCATTTATCATGCCTCTGACAGGCAACCTACTGGACATAGCTTGTGGGCAGTGCACCTTTGCCTGATGCATATTATGATTCTCTTTCTAGTGTATTAGTGACTCGAAATATCTTTTAAACTAAACACAATCCATCAGAAAGTCCTCCTCCACAACGTAGCCTATCAAAATGAATGGGAAATGTGCAAAAGGATGAATATGCTGTAGCACAGCTTTCATTCACTTTGATGTGACATGACCGTATGTCTCTGTAGGATTTGTGGAATAATGGAACTGATTGACTTGTGGCCACAGTTCCATGTTACAGCTATAGCATGGAAAGCACCCAACCAGATATTCTCTATACAACAGGTGTGATTCACAAGGCAAACCACTCCACACATCACAGTTACCACGTGAAGCAGCCTTGGCATGTAGGTTATTTTCAAAAGCCTTCCTCATAACTAGTACAGACTGTGGACTGGCCTTTGTTCCATAGCAAATACTTGGCAGCTTTCCCTCAGCTA
Organism: Gekko japonicus; assembly: GCF_001447785.1. NCBI lineage: Eukaryota > Metazoa > Chordata > Lepidosauria > Squamata > Gekkonidae > Gekko > Gekko japonicus. Next base: position 292,432 of record NW_015165254.1, read on the forward strand.
TGGTTTACGTTTGGCACTTTTCAGAAACCATACAAGAGAATTTAGTAGGGAAATATTCAGGGGATTAATCTGAAGAATGAGGAATTCTTGTGTCCAATTGTTATTGAATTGTAGCAGCATACTAGGTCCTTGTAGAACCATGGAGCATTACACTTCATTTCTACAGCTCTCTTGGTAGACTTGGAAGTACTACTGTGCATTCATCTCCCTCACAGCATACAGGCTCAATAATGACTCCTTATATGCAAGAAGATGGGCTGAGCAGGGAGAGTGTGAAATTTCAGCCAGGTTCTTAATATTATCTTTCAGAGGACAGATTCCCAACTGAATATTTTTGTGTGTTCTAAAAATACAGGTTTGCCTTTTTAAAAAATAAAAAAGAAAGCTCATCAGTTCACAAACCTGGGAGAACTCTTAATATTAAATAAAAGAGGGAGTTTAAAAGCTCAAAACAGAGGGAAGGAAGTGGGGAGGAACAAAGTGGAAAAGGTTGGTGTGTGGGAGGGAAAGAATTGGGGAGTGAGCGAGGAGGGAATTGAGGGGAAGTAGGCGCTGAAACAAATAGGAAAGGAGAAGCAGGGACAAGCAGAGGCAGCAGGGTCAGGTAGGCCACCAAGGGGAAGGACAGGATTTCCTCTCACCTGCAAATCCTCATGGGTGTCCTGCTTGCAATCTCCATCAGTACTTTTAAAAACTTGAGTAAAATACATATAATAAACTATTTTAAAACCTTTTATGAATCAGCTTTCAGAGCTGGGTTTGATGCTCAGTGTAAGTTATTTTAACATATGCACCATAATGATTCAGCAAAATATCTTCCATTCTTCAGTACCTGACCTTATCGTATATATTGATATTAATCTCACCTATTATTTCTTTTGTATATATTGATGGGGTGGGGTGGGGTGGGGGAACAAAAATCTTTTTAAAAAAAACTTTCCCCAATAGCAAAGAGTGTTTCTGTTAAATTAAGACAATTCATCTTGCTAAGAATATTCAGAGCTTGGCCAAGCAAAAGCATTTCCTGACAGACAATTGACACTGTGTTTGTGTGCATGCAATAAATGTAATATTATTACAGAAATTGAACACATGACATTTCCTTGTACTGAGTCAGAGTTTATCGAAGTCAGCCTTCTCTTATCTGACTGGAAGCAGCTCTCCAGGATCTCATGTAGAGTTTTTTTGCATTACCTACTACTGACACTTTGAAACTAGAGATTGAACTTGGGACCCTCAGCATGCAAAGCCCTCTACAAAATGTCCATTTAAATATCTTTTCACCCCATAGCCCTTCTGTTGCTTCTAGGTTGATGTTTCTCAACCATTTTAAGGTTTCCTTCATCCCACATCTTCTTAAAAAAATCCCATCTTTCATTTTTTTCTCTCAAACTACAGTCTCCCACGGCTGCTTTTAATTTGTTAAAAAGTCGGGAGACTGTGTCAGAAGCCCGTCTGGTGACTTTAGTCTAGTAATTTGGACCTCAGCCTTCATCCTTAGTAACAATACCCAAGTATGTGTATTTGTGTTAGCTCACATTCGTCCCTTTTCAGGATTCTTAGTTATTGGTTTTGTGAGTTAAGAATGTAAGGAGAATCCTGCTTGATCATCTAGCTAGTCCAGCACTCTGTTTCCTAGAGTGGCATTCCAAATGCTTTTGGGAAGTCTGAAAACAGGGCAGATTGGTATTTCATTACCTGTACTGTATCTGAATGCAGTGGAATTCCAGAAGTGAAACAGGCATTTTATGAATGTGTATTCTTTATCTGATTGGGATCTCCTGCTACTTAATTCAGTTGGGAAACCATGAGTTCTACTGTTATGGGACACTGAGCAGCTTGTTGACTAGAAACAATGATTATTTTATTTAATTAAACTCGTTTAGGAAATTATTTGGCAGAAAATGTGAAAAATAATGGCAGACTTTAGTTTCTAAACTAAATCAAGTGCCCAGTAAGACAGAACTCTCTGTATTAATTAATTCTTTCCGGTGATCCTAACTTTCCAGTTTAGAATATGTCTATAAAGAATGTTTTTCTCAAGTAAATCACTTTGCTATAAAGAATGTTTTTCTCAAGTAAATCACTTTGCTCAGATGATGGACTGGCCTTGTAGAATCTGTAGATGTGGCTGGTTCATATCAGAATGCAGTATTTCTTACCAGAACTTTCTATGAGGGCCAGCATCTGTCCACTTCTGACTTTAAAGGTCAAATTTTGGATGGCCATCACATGGGAACTGGGGTCTGTGCCACATGTCCAAGGCATCTTTAGCTCTGATAGTTTCTGATACCATGGAATCTGTGAGGCCACATCAACCTAGTGAGGAACAGCATCGTTATAAAGTCAAAACACAGGCAACCATTTGCCCAGAGATGAAGGACTTAAACTAATAAGAGAAGAGCTGGAGTAATCTTCATTTTAGACCTAGTGTGAAATCCAACCTTAGTGTCTGCCCAGCTGAGATTTTCCCATAGAGTAGCAGCATCTGATACCCTTCCTCTAAAAAAACTAAGTGACAAAAACACGCCTGAATCACTGCTGTGATGTTGTGTAGATAAACTATTACAATATACAGGATATAGATTGGTGAGAAGAGGGAGAGGGAGCCTTCGGTTTTGCTGTATTAGAGCTGGAACATTTTTTCCTAGTGTCCCACAGAATGCTAAGAGAGAAGATACACATTTGCTGCATTTGTTTTCAAGGCAGAGAACATGTGTTCAAGCCAGCAATGTCACTTTTAGAACATTTATCTCTGTCTAGTATTTGGATGGGAGACCACAAAGGAATAGTAGGGTCACTACGCAGAGGAAGGCAACGGGAAGCCACCTCTGAACATCTGTCGCCTTGGAAACTCTATGGGGTCGCTGTAAGTCAGCTGTGACTTGATGGCAGAAACAACAATGATGGATCGTAGACAGAGCAAGGCCAACTTCTCACCTGATAGTTGAGGTCTCTGACCTCCAGCACATTTGATTTGCCACTGTATGTGAAATACAGACTGTTATCATCTTCTGAGCAAAAAATACTGTCTTGGAGTTCCACCTTTGCCTGTAGAAATCATCATTAGAATGTCATTTTCTTAAAATGTGTAGTGGTTTTAAAAACAAAAGGAGAGAGAGGTAACTTATGAAGCTGCCTTATACTGAATCAGACCATCAGTACATCAAAGTCAGTATTGTCTACTCAGACTGGCAGCGGCTCTTTAAGGTTTCAAGTGGAGGTCTTTCAAATAATTTACTAGCTGATCTTTTAACTGGAGAGCCAGTTTGGTAAAGTGGTTAGCAGGGGGGGTTTTTCTGGGGGAATGCACTGGAATGGAGTTCCAGAACCTCTTCAACAATTTTTTAAAAAATGTTTAAAAGTTAATGAGTTTTCAGTATACAGATTGATAACTTTATTTCCCTCTTGAGAGTTCTGGCACCTCTTTTCCCAGGAAAAAAAGCCCAAGTGGTTAGGAGCGTGGACTCTGTTCTGGGAGAACCGGGTTTGATTCCCCACTCCTCCACATGCAGCTGCTGGTGTGACTTTGGGTCAGTCATGACTCTCTCAGAGCTGTTCTGTTAAGAGCAGCTCTCGAAAGAGCTCTCTCAGCTCCACCTACCTCACAGGGTTCTGTTGTGGGGACAGGAAGGGAAAGGAGACTGTAAGCTGCTCTGAGACTCCTTTGGGTAGTGAAAGGTGGGGTATAAATCCAATCCTCCTCCTTCTTCTTCTGATACTGGGATATTCTGTGTGCCAAGCAAATGCTCTACCATTGACCCATGGCCCTTCCCCAATGCACACACTAGAGTTGCTGCATCACATAGACTACTGAATCAGTAGTTGCATGATCAACGTGCAGAGCACTTTTCAGCACAGCATATCAAAACATTCAGGCCTCCAAGGAGCTTACAATATAAGTAAGTGGTAGAGATGGGGGGGGGATTTGACCAATACATCAGCAGCTTCTTAATGCTTCTTCACATTTTGAAGTATTAATGAGATCATTTTAATGCTTTCTATATCAGCACTAGTTCAAGTGTTATTCAATCCAGATGAAATATGACGTTTTCTGGTTACATTTCTTGATTTATTTACATTTCAAAAATCTGACTAAAATCCCTTCAATTTGTCATATTTGTGGATCTCGATCTTAACAGTTCACTCACCTTCTCAGTCTCCTCCTTCACAGTGGGACAATCCAGTGAACACCTCTTCATCTTTATTCCCCTGTTGTGATGATTATTGACCACCTCCTTTTTAACTCTATATTTCCAATTGATGGTGTGTTTTCTTCTCCTTTTATTTTAAAGCCTAACTACCTTCTCCTTCTTACTCCAGGAAATACACCCAGACTGGCTTTCATCTGGGCCACACCTACTTCTGTAACTGGTAAACTATTGTTGCTATCATTGTGCTACAATAAAAAAAACACTTCGGTTAAAGGTTCATCTGATAATGATTATGGTGGACGAGCGACTGGAAATAATTTTTTTTAATGCAAGAAGCAACAGACTGAGATCACAGGCGTTTAAGAGCTGCTCTGTACAATGCTTTTGGAACAGATGTTTTCATTTGATTAACTAGCTTAGCAGTGGCTGGAAGATCACTAAAGAAAAACATATCTTTTGCTTGGGCCCATATCACTGGAATGCCAAGAGGAAGACAGGAAGATGGTTTCAATACCGCACAATAGTGTTAGTATTCTGAAGGTGTCTTATGCAGTCAGGTAAGTACATGCAGCTGCATGTGTTGAGAGTCCATAACAATTATCCACCAGAGACCACTACCGCAGAAGGCCAGTGAGGTGTAGTGGTTAAGAGTGTCGGACTAGTGTCTTGGAGACTCAGGTTTGAATGCCCACTTGTGACATGGAAGCTTGCTGGGTGACCTTGGGCCACTCACACACTCTCAGCCTAACCTGCCCCTAACCTGTTGTGAGGATAAAATGGAAGAGGGGAGGAGAATGTATTAAATTCCTTTAGGTTCCCATTAGGGAGAAAAGCAATATTTATATAAATAATGCCACAATAAGCAGAATACAAGGATGAGCAATGTATGCTTAATCCTCAGCTTGTTTCAAATATTGCAACTCTGTCAATGACTCAAAATATCCAAAAGGATCCTCCATTATAAATTATTATATCAGCAATTTAAGTGGTTGATTTAATAAAAGAAATCCAATTGGTCTTAAATTATGCTTTACACCCTGTAAAAGTATACCAATTATAGTCAGAAAATCCTGGCATAGCATATTGATTCTTCTTGGAGACAAAAAAAATGGGGAGCACAAACTCTAAAGCACTAAACTCTAAAGCAAGAGAGATCCTTGGATTACATTTGTAAAGTCTTTTAATTCTTCCAAATGACACTTCACATGCTTTTCTCTCTCCCTCTCTCTCTCTTTTCTTCTTGAAGGGAACGTGTAGGACCATGGTGGGATATTCCATCGTACCATAAAAAGTGGAAAAGACAGATTCTCAAAGATGTTTCATTTCATATAGAAAGTGGCGAAATCATGGGCATTTTAGGAAATTCTGGTAAGTAGTTATATCTGTGTTTCTGAGTCAGAAGGTCATAATTGCTACATTAGAGAGCCAGTGTGTTGTCGTGGTTAGAATGTCAGGCTAGGATCTGGGAGACCCAGGTCTGAATTTCCATTCTGCCATGGAATCTTGCTGGGGGACCTTGGGCAAATCACACCGTCTGAGACTAGTCTACCTCAAAGGGTTGTTGTAAGGATAAAAAGGAGGAAAGTAGAATGATACAAGCTTCTTTGGATCCCTACTGTGGAGAAAGGCAGGTTTTAAATGAAGCAAATGAATAGATAAAAATTTAAAGTGCAGTCCTAAGGACTCTTTCCTGGGAGTACACTTGAGCAGGATTCTGAGTAGATCTGCATAGGAGCTGATGCCCAAGAGTGACAGAGTGGCGCTGGGGGCCTTTGCCGGCATAACTGAGCCTGCTTGCAGGATGGGCGGGGTATAAATATAATAAATAATAAATAAATAAATAAATAAACTGTCTCTTACACCAGTATAACTCAGAGATTCACCACAGTAAAGGTCAATCCTCTTGTTAGAGAATGAGATTGATATTTTGCTTTATGGACTATATTTATTGCTAGAAACAATGGACTGTGCACACACACACATAGGCTCAGAGAACTGTACACTTTAAGTCACCTGTTGTGATACTACACATAGAAGGTGCCTGCACAAGCCTTACACGTGTAAATAAGGTTTCAGCTATTTGGGACGGACTAACAGGTAGGTGGGTCAAGAGGTTGGCACGGTTACCGCCAATGTTCCCTCTAATCTGTGAAGTCTTGTGAGCAAAAATTCTACCTTGTGAGCTCCTGGCATTAAAGCTGTGAGCAAGCGATTTGGCTGCTGCATAAATTAGTTTACTCTGGAGCCATCCTTCCTGAGCTGAGACAAAAATGTGTGAGCCGGAGGCTAAAAAACTGTGAGCTAGCTCACACTAACTCAGCTTAGAGGGAACACTGATTACCGCCCATCTCTCGAACCCACTAGAAAAGGAGAGAACCAGTCACATGGCTCTCTTTCTCCTACTTGATCAACTAGCATCTCCCCCGCAACAACCCCTGTCTGCTTTTACCCCTCTTAAGTCCCACTTGCTATCCCCAACCCTTGCCTCCACTGCCCACACGTTCTGGCTGGTTCTGGTCGTGTGTGAATTCCCTTAGTTTTCCATTTCTTCCCCTCTATTCTTCATTGGAACAACGAACCTGCAAGACAGATAAGTTTTGCCCATCATCACCCCCACCTGCTAATGCAACTGTGCTTATTTTAATACTGTAATTCTGAGGAATTTGATTGAATGTGTGAGTGCATCAGTATTGTTTGTATGAAATTTATTCTTTAAGTAAAAGACATTTATTTTAGCAACAACAGCCTCGAATCCTTCTCTGGTAACCCTTGGTGGGAACAGGACCTTGGTATAGTTAGCAAGGACCCATTTATAAATTGCCAATTTCTGTAAATAAAGCAATTTGGCTAACACGCTCCCTGAGTGCCTTCACCCCTGCCCTGCCCTTAGGGTTGTGCTGTAGGTACAATCATGATGGAATCATGATGGAATTGAAGAATGCAGTATGTATTAAGAGGATCTGTTGTGATTATGGTTTGATTATGTTTTGGTATGTCTATATATCTATTTTTTAAGTATGGTCCCATCTACAGATATCTAAATTTGTTGATCAGGACCACACTGACACTAAACCAATTTCCTGCAAATTTGGGTGACCCTCCACCCAGGTTCACAGAAAAATCTGAAATATTAAAACAAATACTTGGGGGGTTAAATACATTAAAATGCATTTGTTGGGGTTTTAAGTCCCTCCCCCACTTATCTTTCTTCTTCTAAGCTGGTGGCAGCATTAATGTCTGGGATTCCACAACTGCTCATGGAGTAAAGAAATACTTCCTTTGTCTATTCTAAATCTATTGCCAATCAAGTTCATTGGATGCCCCCCCCAAGTTCTACTGTTATGGCACAGGGAGAAAAAGTTCTTTCTTCTCAATTTCTCTACCCCATGCATACTTTTAGAAATATCTATCCCCACCTTAGTTGCTTCCCCCCCACAACTACCCTTGGCTGGCTTGCATTCCCTCTCTCTGTCCTCTTGAATCATTAATATTAGCTCTTAGCATTAATGTGTTCATCTAAGTCACCTCAAATGGAAGAATATTTTAAGAGTTAAAAATAAACATGAACAATCATATGGTAACAAAACCAAATTTGCAAAGGGCATAGCTAGAGATACAGTGTTAATTTTGTGAGGTATACATGTATTTCAGACCAAATATTGTTCTGTAGAGACCAATCTCAAACCATAAATTGCTTTAGGAACAGATGACTTCGCTGGAAAACAATTCAAATTGTGTCCCGGATATGAAAGTGGCTTATGATTGGTTTCATTGCGAATAACTTGGCGATTTATATTGCACTGCTCTTTTTTTAACTGGAGGAAACTCCCTGGTAAGGTACACATCAAAGAAATCCTATATATATGTAATTCCATTATGTATTGGCCATTTCCAGCTCTCCCATTGGCTGTGCAGTGCACGCCATCAGCCATTGGCCCATCAACTGCCACTCAAGAGTACTTATGTGCCATTGGCTGGGTGCTGGGTCTACTCCTCTCCCCCACCCACTGCCAGCCTGGACACTCTTCCCTCACAGAATTAACTATCAAAACGGCTGTCTCTACTGATGAAGACACTTCTCCTTCTTGGCTCTTGTGGGACTAACTTTTCTCTCATGGCTGCTGCTAGGCAACCAAGCTTGGTTCTGTCAGTAAAAAAAAAGTACTGATCCCTGTGGTACCCCACTGCTTACCACCCTCCACTGAGAAAATTGCCCACCTACACTCACTCTCTGTTTTCTATGAACTAGCCAGTTTTTGATCCATAAAAGGACTTGTCCTTTTATCCCATGATTTTTGAGCTTGCTTAGGAGCCTTTGATGAGGAACTTTATCAAAAGCTTTCTGGAAGTCAAGGTAAATAATATCTATTGGATCCCCCTTGTCCACATGTTTGTTCACCCCCTCAAAGAACACTAATAGGTTAGTGAGACAAGATCTTCCCTTACAGAACCCATGTTGAGTCTGCCTCAATAGGTTTTGTTCATCTATGTGCCTACTAATTCTTTCCTTAATAATGGTTTCCACCAATTTACCCGGTATCGACGTCAGACTGACTGGCCTGTAATTTCCCGGATCTCCTCTGGAACCCTTTTTAAAGATGGGAGTGACATTAGCTACCTTCCAGTCCTCAGGAATGGAGGCAGATTTTAAGGAAAGATTACATATTTTTGTCAGGAGATCCACAAGTTCACATTTGAGTTCTTTCAGAACTCTCGGATGTATGCCATCTGGACCTGGTGATTTATTAGTTTTTAAGTTGTCTATCAGTTTTAGGAGCTCCTCTCTCATCACCTCAATCTGACTCAGGCTCTTCCACCAGGCCTTCGACTAAGGAACCACACTTAACAAACTAAGACCGTGTCCCCAGTACCATCATTGACAGCCTGAGACTCAATGATATGATCCGGACTGAGATGTCAGACCCAAAACCAATCACTGACTCTACTCATATTATGCTGATGCTACTAACGTCTCACTACCGCCATACAAACTGTTCACTAGCACTTTATGATGTGTTTTATTTTTACAGTTATAGACTGACTTGTTTGTCTGTTTAATAATTTTTATGTAAGCTGCCCTGAGCCTGCTTCAGCAGGGAGGGTGGGGTATAAATAAATAAATTAAATAAATAAATATATGTGAAGAGATTGGCCAATATTGGAGCCCACCAATCTACATGTGATTTAAGTAGCTTGGCTACTATAAAATCACTTCCTGGGGCTTTCCCATTTTTCAGCTGCGATATCAGCAACATGACCTCACTTACTGTAACCATGATGGAACATCTCTTACAGAGTGAATAATGGGTGATTTATATTGTCAGTCCTCATACAAAGTGGTGAAATGGTTTCTCCAGATCTCCACTTGTATAGAACTTGCCAGAGTATCAACTTTGCTTCCCTGTAATGAAAATCCATGTACGCATTGTAAATGTAACTCATATTTTATAATGTTTGCTTTTATTTTTTAATTGTAACAAGTTTTGTAGTGTGGGGGGGGACTAGCTTATACATCTAATATCTCCTATGGGCTCTTTGGCTCAAATGGTTCCATGAAAGCTGATGTAGTCCTGCATCCATATTGGCAAATATTGAGGACTAGGAAAGTGGGTGTATGTGTGTGCCTTTTATGGCTACAAAAATTAAATGGCTTCAATCCTAAACCTATTCATGTGGCTGTGACAGAACAAATTATTGTAGTAGTTCCAAATCTAGCGAAACAATTTAGAATGAGACTCTGAGTTTCTCTTGGAGAATGTCATATTTCAAAGGGTTGAAATACAGGGCTGACAATCAGCCCGAAACCTGGCCTGCTCTTGTCCTTCTAACATTAGGTTTCATCTGCACAAGTTACATTTTCATGTCATAAACACAGTGACCTCTTAAATGCTTCAGCTCAAACTGTACTAGCAGATAATTACTCTCAACCATTTGTACCAGGATCTGGGAAAACAACTCTGTTGGATGCCATAGCTGGAAGACTTAGCCATAAGAGCAGCTTTGTTGGGCAAGTTTATGTCAATGGACGTGAGCTGCATCGGGATCAATTTCAAGACTGCTTTTCTTATGTTCTCCAGGTCTGGTTTTAAAATTTCATTTACATAGTTAGTTTTTCTGCACATATTCTGTGTATACCCATAGATGGGGAATGCATGGGTTGGAGTATGATCTCATGCCCCTTTCATACATTCAGCCAACATAGTTTCCAACCATAAGAAAAAGGGACCATCCTGTGTATTTTAGTTACTGTGCTTCTGTTCTTTTGCACTAGATTGTACAGAAGTCAGTGAATGTATACAATTTGGTTGCCCCTACAAGGTTAAAACAGGTGCATTTGTTTCTTTTTCAGAATGATACTTTGCTAAGCTACCTCACCATAGAAGAATCTTTGACCTACACTGCTTTGCTGGCCCTTCAGAAACATTCCTGTGACTTCATAAAAAAGAAGGTCTGTACCTTTTTCTTTTGGGATATATATTGGGTGAGATGTCTTTGAGGAAGACTCAGAAAGTAAGGGTATAATCCTGCACACAGAATGCTTGAATTCCAGTGAAGGCAATAATGGGATTTAAGCAGTCTAACATTTTGCAGGGATGGAGCAGGTAAATTAATTATAGGAACATCTGCTTCTTCTCTAGCTGAAGTTTGAAAAGAGTCAAGAAATCAACAATGCAATCCTTGACAAAGTATATCCTTCTGAGTCCACTGAAGTCACACAGCCAGCCAGAAGCAGAGCCTAAGCACACTGAAATATCCTAAGGTTCAATCTTGTTCCCATTACCATTATATGGGGAATGCTTGGAACATCTATTGGTTCAATTGTTGGTGTAAAATACATCTCAGTACATATGGAAGCAGCTTGATTGGAAGTTGAGCAATATGTAGTATTTTAAAATTATGATTCTTTGCTAAAAACCTTAGTGTGTCTTCATATAAATTATGCACTTGCATTTATTTCTTTTTAATATATATTCCTTTCTGTCTCTGTTAGTTCCAGCCTATCCACTCACCTACTAGCACTGGACGTTTTACCAGGAATTGCCCACACACTTTCAAACTTGTATCCATAGCCTTGTATTTACTTATTTACTTTATGTATATCCCACCTTTCTCCCCAGTGGGAACCCAAAGCATCATTCTCCTTTCCTCCGGTTTATCCTCACAACAACCCTGTGAGGTAGGTTAAGCTGGGAGTATCTGACTGGCCCAAGGCCACCCAGCAAGCTTCTGTGGCAGAGTGGCAATTTGCACTTGGGCTTCCCAGATCCTAGTTCTACACTTTCACCACTACACACCATGCTGGCTCTCTAGCCATAAGGGCTAGGAACCTGATTTTGGTTTTAAATGTGCATGAAAGCACTGAATGGTGGGATGTACACAGCCCAGATTATGCATTGTGGTGACTCTGATCTGAAAAGGATAAAGAAGGTTCAACCACTTCAACTCAGACAGGCAAATCAAGTAAAAACATAATGCACTGAAGGTGACAGACAGTGCTATCCTAAGCAGAGTCATGCCCTTCTAAGCCCATTGATTTCAATGGACTTAAAATATCAATCTGCTTAAGACGGCACTGTCAATACTTAACTGAAATAGTATGATGACATCTTATTACTTAACTGAAATAGTATGATGACATCTTTCTCTTTCAAAGCCTTCAAGGGCATCCTGTTCCACAATCATTCTGAATTAAGAGTATTAAAACACAGAATTGGTTTTAATGTAGCGTTTGAAGGAGGTTTGAGCAGCCGGGCAGAAAATCTTCACCTTCGGTTCTTCCTATTTTGCCATGGTTTTTGCAGGTTGATGCTGCTATAGCTGAGCTGGGGCTCATGCATGTTGCTAACAGTGTAATTGGAAGCCGTGTTTTTGGGGGAATTTCTGAGGGTGAAAGGCGCCGTGTTTCAATTGCAGCACAGTTATTACAAGATCCCCGTGAGTATGGCGTGTAGCTTTTCAGAACAGAACAAATATTCTGTCCTTTTTTATTATTAGACTGCCAGCTGGTACACACTCCTACCACCCACCTCCACCCAGTGTTTGTCAATAGAACTTTCTATTTGTCACAGAGCCAAAGTCATTACCTTCAAGAGGAGGCCAACACACATAACCTAACTCAGCAGTGATTTAACAGAGTCTGAGTTTCAATCTCTGCCTGGGCAGTGATGGGAGATGAAGACTGCAAGTAACCGGCACAGGCAAAAGGTTTACAGTAACCCAATCCTAAGAAAAGGATGGCAAGTTTGTACTATTGGAGCTGCTCAGTGGTCCATCCAGCCCAGTTCTGCCAGTGCTGATTTGCAGAAACCTTCTGGAGTCTCAAGAAGACTCTGAGCATGGGTACTTGGGATCTTCTGGTTCAACTCTTATGTTATCTTTATGGTGTGATTATCACTACAAAATGCACCGCCCCACAATCAAAGGCCATGCTGCACCAGTAATCAGTTGTCTTGTGCTATGTATAATCTGGATGAGAAGTTCTCACATGTTTCCCATCCATTGAAGCTTCTGATGCTGGCACAGAAGTATTTATATCATCATACCATCTGAGTTTGGGAGATAATACACTCATGATCAAGAGAGCACAAATGAATGAACTGGTATGCGCAATGATGTATAGGTATTAGTGTGCTTGAAAATGATTTTATGAAGCATACTCCAGAGAAACAGGGTGGGGCCATGGGCTGGCACTAGACCATCTGCTTGGCATGCCGAAGGCCCCAAATTCAATCCCTGGCATCATCCAGTGAAGAGGATCAGGTAATATGAGAATATCGCCACCTGAAACCCTAGAGAGTCACAGCCAGTCAGAGTAGGCAAAATTATCCTTGCTCTATATGATCTGACCGAGTATAAGGTAGTGTTCAATAAACATTGGTATAGAACATTTTTAGTAACATTCTGGATTTTTAAAATTTTATTTTAGCTATATCCCACCTTTCTTCTCAACAGGGACCAAAAGTGGCTTGCATATAATATATATGTAGTGAATATGAAAATTATTCCATTTATCATGCACAAAGTAAATCTTAATACTTTCATTCTAACTTACTTTACACAGTGAAAGGATTACATTGCCATTCCAAGCACAGTTACACCTTTCTAAAGCCATTGTACTATCAGTGAGGAAATTAATTAACAAATGGCTTAGCAACAGAACTACATGTTACTTTGGCAATAACATTAGTGAACTTGTTTTTGCTTTCAACAATAATGTTGAGCTGGGAGGGCATTTGCAGAGGCGAAGAGGTGGTGGGTGAAGAGCGCTTAACTAATATCCATCTGCAAGTCCCCCCCCCTTTTCTGCTTTGTAATATTTCTGGCCTCAGACTTGACTGGAGGAAGGAGAATAATTAGGAGGGAGGGAAGATTTGACAGGGAGAAGTGGTGAATGAGGAATAAGTAAACCCTATTCCATTCCAATGACTGTCCCTGGCAAAGCCCCTCCCCCCTTTTTGCTTCAGTGCTATGAGGTGAAAACAGAATTAGGAACCCGTATTTGCCTTTCAAGCATACGAATTTGCCCTTAGCTGAACCTCCAGGAACTATTCTTGCTGTTTTCACAGAGGTCATGTTGCTAGATGAACCAACAACTGGTCTGGACTGCATGACAGCCAATCAGATTGTATCACTGCTTTCAGAACTTGCTCGGAAAGGCAGGATAGTAATTATTACAATCCACCAGCCACGATCAGAATTTTTCCAGGTAAGAAATATCAAGACACAGATTTCCATTCTTTTAAGCTTCCATAGTAGCAATATTTGAATATGAGAGAAATTATGGGATGGATCCATTCTAGGGTTGCCAGGTCCCCCCCCGGCCACCGGCAGGGGATGGGGGGGGAGGGTTGCCGGATCCAGGTTGGGAAATTCCTGGAGATTTGGGGATGGAGTCGGTGGGGGGCAGTGACCTCAGTGGGGTACAATGCCAAAGCATCCATTTTCTCCAGGGGAACTGATCTCTGTAGTCTGGAGATGAGCTGTAATTCCAGGAGATCCCCAGGTCCCACCTGGAGGCTGGCATCCCTAAATTCTATTCAGCAAAGTTTGACACCTTCCTCTAGCCTAAGGAGTCTTCCTCAAATTGAAGTGACTTTTCCTCCAACCAAAAGAGTTACTTAATTTGGAGAAAGGCTCCTTAGCTAGAGCACTGGTTAGTTGCACCCCAGTGTGAGAGGCTCTGGGGTGAATCCTACTCCTATCCTACCATCTACCCACCAAAGTTTGAAGACTTCCATCAACATGTGGCTTTCCTTCTAACAGAAGAGCCACTTAAGTTAGAGAAGGGTTGGAGCCACACCTTGTTCTCATCAGAGTTTTTTACATTAATGTATTTTTGTTTGTGTTTCCCAACAAGGTATTTCATAAAATTTGCATCATGAGTTTTGGAGAATTAATTTTCTGTGGAGGGCCATCAGACATGATCACATTTTTTGGGGACTGTGGTTACACTTGTCCAGAACATTCCAACCCCTTTGATTTTTATGGTAAGCATTTCTAAGTTGGGTTTTAAAAAAAGAGAGTTAGTTCTAGCCAAACAAGTTAGAGAGAATTATGTTCAGCTGTTGTTCTATTTTTGAACATTTCCTTTGTCCACGGCAACACAGGGGCCATGAAATTTTTCAAAGTCCTGTGGTCTAATTCTTATTTTAAGCAAATAGACTTTGCTGAACAGCATAGCAGGATTAGTGCAGAAGCAAATCAGGATTTTATAGTGCGAATTTTAAAAAGGGTTTCTCTGAGTAACATTGCACACACTCTTCATGTTTGTGCTAAGAGTTTTAGGGCAAGAGGAGTATAAGATGCATTCCATAGTTTATTTATATAGAAAATCTAGAATGAAGAAAGGACAACTGGGAGACTCCTCCCCTGCCCTCACAGGGCTGCTACTGCTGCCACCTACCTGGCCATGCAGTAGCAGGAGCAGACAACGGGACCAAGGAAGGCAGCCCTCAGAAGGGGCAGCCCAGTGGATCTGGTGGTCATTTCCTCCTCCACAGTAAGGTTTTTTAAATATATATATTCATTCTGATTTTTTTTTTGCAAACTTGGAGACTGATCCAAGTTTGTACAAACATCTTTCTTCTCAGTACCTAACCCCAGTGTGTGGATTTAATGATCTGCACTCCAAAGTCCCATTTCAGAATTAGATCATAGAATCATAGACAAATAGAATCATAAAGTTGGAAGGGACCTCCAGGGTCATCTAGTCGAACCCCCTGCACAATACAGGAAATTCACAAAAACCTCCTCCTCCACACCTGCAGTGACCGCTGTTCCATGCCTAGAAGATGACAAAAAAACCCTCCAGGTTTGCTTCCTGACCCCAAAGTGGCAATCAGCATTTCCCTGGGCATGTAAAAAAGGCCACAAGATGTATGATAATGCATAGCCTGATCCACAACTCAGTGTTGCTAGAGTATTTACATGGATAAATGTATTTGTATGGATAAATCTAGATATAGTAGGTATCTCAGAAACATGGCAGAATGGGAAACATCTATGGGATACAGCCGTTCCTGGGTATAAGCTCTATAGGCAGGACCAGGAAGGATGGGTTGAGGGAGGTGTTATGTTGTACATCAAAGAGGACATAAAATCCAATAATTTAGAAAACATCAGAGGAATTAACTCCCCAACAAAAGTGATATGGGTGGAAATACTAGGTCCTGTTACTTAAAAGTGGGGGTATTCTGTCATCCACCTGAACAAATCCTTGAGGCTGATCTTGAGATGGAGACTAAAGCAGATAACGTTATGATATCGAGAGAGTTCAACTACCCTCACATTGACTGGGTAAACATATTCTTGAGTCATGCTGTAGAAATAAGATTCCTAGATGTCATAAATGATTGTACACTGGAACAGTTGGTCACAGAGCCAGCAAGAGGGATAAAGATCTTGGTTTTGGGAACAGTGACTACAATGCTATTGTTCAGCATTCATGTCAATGGGAAGTTACTGCTAAAGTAAAAAAAAAAGTAACTTGATTTCTAAAGACGAACTTTACAAAAATGAGGCATCTTTTAAAAAGCGGAAGGTCTGCTCCAATGAATTGAACAGGAGGGATCACAGGCTCTGGCAAAATAAATGTAACTTAATAATTAGGCATGCAAAAAAAGATTTTGAGGAGCAGGTTGCTAAAAGCATCAAGACAAACAATAAAAATTTATTTAAATATATCAAGAGCAGGAAACCAACCACAGAAGCAGCTGGAGAGTAGCAAATGTTTTTTAAAAGGGCTCCGGAGGGGAACCAGGAAATTCTAGGCCAGTTAGTTTAATTTCTGTCCCAGGCAAATTAATAGAAACTATAATCAAAGACAGAATTATTAGGCACACAGAGGAACAAAGCCTGTTGAGGGAAAATCAGCATGGCTTCTGCAAAGGGAAGTCCTGCCTCACCAAACGTTTGGAGTTCTTTGAGAAAGTGAACAAGCATCTAGATAATGATGACCCAGTAGACATTATATACTTGGACTTTCAAAAAGTTTTTGACAAGATACTTCACCATAAACTCTTGAGCAAACTTAGTAGTCGTGGGATAAGAGGACAGGTTCTCTTATGGATTAAAAATGGGTTAAATGATAGGAAGCAACGAGTAGGAATAAATGGAAAATTTGTGCAATGGAGGGAAGTAAGCAGTGTTTTCCCACAAGGATCAGTATTGGGGCTGGTACTATTTAATAAATGATCTGGAACTAGAGGTGAGTAGTGTAGTGGCCAAATTTGTAGATGACACCAAAATATTCAGGATGGTGAAACCAAAGGTGAAGCTCCAGGAGGATCTCTCCACAAATTGGATGAATGAGCAACAATGTGGCAAATGAAGTTCAATGTTTATAAATGTAAGGTGACACACACTGAAATAAAAAATCTCAGCTTCAGGTAAGGGGGGTCTGAACTTACTGAGACAGAGAGGAAAAAGAGGTTGTGTGCTGCAGTGGTGAAAGATGCAAACTCTATGTTGGGGATTATTAAGAAAGGGATTGAAAATAAAATGGTTGATATTATGAGGCCCTTGTACAGATCTATGGTGCAGCCTTGTTTGGAATACTGTGTGCATTTCTGGTCACTGTATCCTCAAAAAGGACATCATAGAGCTTACAGAAGAGGGCAGCCAAGTTAGGGTGCTGGAGCACCTTCCCTGTGAGAAAAGAGAAGACTAAGGGAGGACATGATAGAGGTTTATAATACTATGCACTGCATGGAAGGAGCAGACAGAAAAAAAATTCTCCTCTCCCAAAACATTTAGAACTCAAGGGCATCCAATGAAGCTGATGAACAGTACATTCAAAATAAGACAAAAGGAAATACTTCTTTACATAGCAAGTAATTAAAACAAGGAATTAGAATTTGCTATCACAGGATGAAATGATGGCCACAGGTAGAGATAGCTTTAAAAGGGGATTAGATAGATTTATGGAGGATAGGTCTATCAGTGGCTACTGGCCTCGGTGACTAAAGGGAATCTGGTGAAGAACGGGAACTTCCATGTTCACAGGCAGTCAACCTCAGAAGCCCAGTGCCAAGAGGCAACAGCAGGGGAAGACCTCAGCCTCTGTGCTCTGTAATGTCAGATCTTCAGAGGAACTGGTTGGATGCTGGACTGGTATGATCCAGCAGGGCTCTTCTTATGTTCTTAACATGGGGGGAAAATGGTACCCGGCTTGGTAATTCTCTGATGGGCAGGTGAATTGCAAAAACTTTGTAGTTCCTGTATTTAATTCTGCTAGCTCTGCATTACAAGGTAAGAAAGCTCATAAATGGAAATACAGTGCAGACATGGCCCCCCGTTTCCATGTGTCTGCCCTATGAAACTTGTGTTGTGTAATACTGAGGTGAAATAAAACAAGGTCACTTAGTTCACATTTCTTCAGGTTCTCTGTTTGAGGGTGTGTCAGTCAGTTAATCAAATTGATTTCTTTATAACCAGAGTTAATTTTCTTAAAGCAATGATCTCTTGAGCAGATATTTTAAAACAAACTTTTTGTATGAAGATCAAACAAATGTAACCACTAGTATCAGTATAAATATAAAAACTAGTGGTCATAATCTAGAATAGGAAGTTTATTGGATATTTCTCCAACAAATAATCTCCATACTACAGAAGGAAAACTACATTAACCTATGCATTTATAATGGTTTGACACCTTCAGCAAACCACACCATATTATTGGAGGAATGTTTGTCTGACTCAGAGGGCCCAGCTTCATGTTACGTTTTCCCTGAGGACATCCATGGGTCAAGCCAAGCATTCACAGCAAGCAAGCACATTAAGCATGTGAAGGGTACAAACCTTGCAAGCATGTGTGTGTGCATGTGTGGTTTAAGATGAAGAGTAAAAATGCATTCATATAAAGTTGGGATTAATTAAATGGTATTGCATAATTTTTTCAGTGGATCTAACATCAGTAGATACTCAAAGTAAAGTTCGCGAACTGGAAACTTACAGCCGAGTTCAAACTATATCTACGGCCTATAAAAGTTCAGAAATCTTTCATAAAACTTTGGAGGCTATTGAGGAAACAAAGTGCAAAGTGAAAGACCTGCCACCTATACCTTTTAAATGCAATGACTCTCCCAAATCTTTCTGCAAACTATGGATTCTTTTAAGGTAAGTGCTCATCAAACAAGTCAGTGGTCATGCATGCAAGGTAGGCTTGTCATTTGCCCGCCCACAGCAACTAAACCTCTGCCCTTGGCCCCCATCTCCCACCACTGAGAAATTGAGATGCAGGAGAGGAAATGGCTGGAAAAATGCCTTCACTTTAGCATTTCCCTATGTCTCTATGGTATTTGGCACAGAGATTAGGGAAAATTCCTAGAGCATTACCTGGTAGTGATGTCACATATTCCCCAAACTCCAACCTTCCCAGGTGCCATCTCCTGGCATTTTCCAAGGCAGTGCTGGCAACCCTAATGTAAGGCCTGTTTCAGAGCAAGCATATCTTGGCCTGGGTTGGAAGCAGAGGAAGAATGCATTAGCACAGTGCAATAATACCCCTTCATTTTCAGGAGGACAACAAGGAATTTATCCAGAGACAAGCCTAGGATGATCATGCGACTTTCCCAAAACTTATTGTTTGGCCTTTTCATCGCATTCTTCCTCCTGAGACTGAATGATGACCTTCTTAAAT